>NW_027212497.1:0-153333 GCF_947461875.1 Haliaeetus albicilla
CTTCCCCCTGCAGCCTATTCACAGGCACAACAGGTTTGGGGATCTGTGCTTGCCCAGAGAAGGAACATCTCACGGTGCGCATCCTCGGCAGAGCCTGTTCCCGAAAAGGCAAACGTCCGGCTCCTTGTCCCACACGGAAGGTGGCAGCCCGGAAAGCTGTTGCTGGTCTTCACCTTCCCCCTGCAGCCTATTCACAGGCACAACAGGTTTGGGGATCTGTGCTTGCCCAGAGAAGGAACATCTCACGGTGCGCATCCTCGGCAGAGCCTGTTCCCGAAAAGGCAAACGTCCGGCTCCTTGTCCCACACGGAAGGTGGCAGCCCTGAAAGCTGTTGCTGGTCTTCACCTTCCCCCTGCAGCCTATTCACAGGCACAACAGGTTTTGGGATCTGTGCTTGCCCAGAGAAGGAACATCTCACGGTGCGCATCCTCGGCAGAGCCTGTTCCCGAAAAGGCAAACGTCCGGCTCCTTGTCCCACACGGAAGGTGGCAGCCCGGAAAGCTGTTGCTGGTCTTCACCTTCCCCCTGCAGCCTATTCACAGGCACAACAGGTTTTGGGATCTGTGCTTGCCCAGAGAAGGAACATCTCACGGTGCGCATCCTCGGCAGAGCCTGTTCCCGAAAAGGCAAACGTCCGGCTCCTTGTCCCACACGGAAGGTGGCAGCCCGGAAAGCTGTTGCTGGTCTTCACCTTCCCCCTGCAGCCTATTCACAGGCACAACAGGTTTTGGGATCTCTGCTTGCCCAGAGAAGGAACATCTCACGGTGCGCATCCTCGGCAGAGCCTGTTCCCGAAAAGGCAAACGTCCAGCTCCTTGTCCCACACGGAAGGTGGCAGCCCTGAAAGCTGTTGCTGGTCTTCACCTTCCCCCTGCAGCCTATTCACAGGCACAACAGGTTTTGGGATCTGTGCTTGCCCAGAGAAGGAACGTCTCACGGTGCGCATCCTCGGCAGAGCCTGTTCCCGAAAAGGCAAACGTCCGGCTCCTTGTCCCACACAGAAGGTGGCAGCCCGGAAAGCTGGTGCTGGTCTTCACCTTCCCCCTGCAGCCTATTCACAGGCACAACAGGTTTTGGGATCTGTGCTTGCCCAGAGAAGGAACATCTCACGGTGCGCATCCTCGGCAGAGCCTGTTCCCGAAAAGGCAAACGTCCGGCTCCTTGTCCCACACGGAAGGTGGCAGCCCTGAAAGCTGTTGCTGGTCTTCACCTTCCCCCTGCAGCCTATTCACAGGCACAACCGCACTGGGAATCTCTGCTTTCCCAAAGACGCAATCTCTCACGGTGCGCATCCTCGGCAGAGCCTGTTCCCGAAAAGGCAAACGTCCGGCTCCTTGTCCCACACGGAAGGTGGCAGCCCTGAAAGCTGTTGCTGGTCTTCACCTTCCCCGTGCAGCCTATTCACAGGCACAACAGGTTTTGGGATCTGTGCTTGCCCAAAGAAGGAATATCTCACGGTGCGCATCCTCGGCAGAGCCTGTTCCCGAAAAGGCAAACGTCCGGCTCCTTGTCCCACACGGAAGGTGGCAGCCCGGAAAGCTGTTGCTGGTCTTCACCTTCCCCGTGCAGCCTATTCACAGGCACAACCGCAGTGGGAATCTCTGCTTTCCCAAAGACGCAATCTCTCACGGTGCTCATCCTCGGCAGAGCCTTTTCCTGAAAAGGCAAACGTCCGGCTCCTTGTCCCACACGGAAGGTGGCAGCCCGGAAAGCTGTTGCTGGTCTTCACCTTCCCCCTGCAGCCTATTCACAGGCACAACAGGTTTTGGGATGTGTGCTTGCCCAGAGAAGGAACATCTCACGGTGCGCATCCTCGGCAGAGCCTGTTCCCGAAAAGGCAAACGTCCGGCTCCTTGTCCCACACGGAAGGTGGCAGCCCGGAAAGCTGTTGCTGGTCTTCACCTTCCCCCTGCAGCCTATTCACAGGCACAACAGGTTTTGGGATCTGTGCTTGCCCAGAGAAGGAACATCTCACGGTGCGCATCCTCGGCAGAGCCTGTTCCCGAAAAGGCAAACGTCCGGCTCCTTGTCCCACACGGAAGGTGGCAGCCCTGAAAGCTGTTGCTGGTCTTCACCTTCCCCCTGCAGCCTATTCAGAGGCACAACCGCAGTGGGAATCTCTGCTTTCCCAAAGACGCAATCTCTCACGGTGCGCATCCTCGGCAGAGCCTGTTCCTGAAAAGGCAAACGTCCGGCTCCTTGTCCCACACGGAAGGTGGCAGCCCGGAAAGCTGTTGCTGGTCTTCACCTTCCCCCTGCAGCCTATTCACAGGCACAACAGGTTTGGGGATCTGTGCTTGCCCAGAGAAGGAACATCTCACGGTGTGCATCCTCGGCAGAGCCTGTTCCCGAAAAGGCAAACGTCCGGCTCCTTGTCCCACACGGAAGGTGGCAGCCCGGAAAGCTGTTGCTGGTCTTCACCTTCCCCCTGCAGCCTATTCACAGGCACAACAGGTTTTGGGATCTGTGCTTGCCCAGAGAAGGAACATCTCACGGTGCGCATCCTCGGCAGAGCCTGTTCCCGAAAAGGCAAACGTCCGGCTCCTTGTCCCACACGGAAGGTGGCAGCCCTGAAAGCTGTTGCTGGTCTTCACCTTCCCCCTGCAGCCTATTCACAGGCACAACAGGTTTTGGGATCTCTGCTTGCCCAGAGAAGGAACATCTCACGGTGCGCATCCTCGGCAGAGCCTGTTCCCGAAAAGGCAAACGTCCGGCTCCTTGTCCCACACGGAAGGTGGCAGCCCTGAAAGCTGTTGCTGGTCTTCACCTTCCCCCTGCAGCCTATTCACAGGCACAACAGGTTTTGGGATCTGTGCGTGCCCAGAGAAGGAACATCTCACGGTGCGCATCCTCGGCAGAGCCTGTTCCCGAAAAGGCAAACGTCCGGCTCCTTGTCCCACACGGAAGGTGGCAGCCCGGAAAGCTGTTGCTCGTCTTCACCTTCCCCCTGCAGCCTATTCACAGGCACCACCGCACTGGGAATCTCTGCTTTCCCAAAGACGCAATCTCTCACGGTGCGCATCCTCGGCAGAGCCTGTTCCCGAAAAGGCAAACGTCCGGCTCCTTGTCCCACACGGAAGGTGGCAGCCCGGAAAGCTGTTGCTGGTCTTCACCTTCCCCCTGCAGCCTATTCACAGGCACAACAGGTTTTGGGATCTGTGCTTGCCCAGAGAAGGAACATCTCACGGTGCGCATCCTCGGCAGAGCCTGTTCCCGAAAAGGCAAACGTCCGGCTCCTTGTCCCACACGGAAGGTGGCAGCCCGGAAAGCTGTTGCTGGTCTTCACCTTCCCCCTGCAGCCTATTCACAGGCACAACAGGTTTTGGGATCTGTGCTTGCCCAAAGACGCAATCTCTCACGGTGCGCATCCTCGGCAGAGCCTGTTCCCGAAAAGGCAAACGTCCGGCTCCTTGTCCCACACGGAAGGTGGCAGCCCGGAAAGCTGTTGCTGGTCTTCACCTTCCCCCTGCAGCCTATTCACAGGCACAACAGGTTTTGGGATCTGTGCTTGCCCAGAGAAGGAACATCTCACGGTGCGCATCCTCGGCAGAGCCTGTTCCCGAAAAGGCAAACGTCCGGCTCCTTGTCCCACACGGAAGGTGGCAGCCCGGAAAGCTGTTGCTGGTCTTCACCTTCCCCCTGCAGCCTATTCACAGGCACAACAGGTTTTGGGATCTGTGCTTGCCCAGAGAAGGAACATCTCACGGTGCGCATCCTCGGCAGAGCCTGTTCCCGAAAAGGCAAACGTCCGGCTCCTTGTCCCACACGGAAGGTGGCAGCCCTGAAAGCTCTTGCTGGTCTTCACCTTCCCCCTGCAGCCTATTCACAGGCACAACAGGTTTTGGGATCTGTGCTTGCCCAGAGAAGGAACATCTCACGGTGCGCATCCTCGGCAGAGCCTGTTCCCGAAAAGGCAAACGTCCGGCTCCTTGTCCCACACGGAAGGTGGCAGCCTGGAAAGCTGTTGCTGGTCTTCACCTTCCCCCTGCAGCCTATTCACAGGCACAACAGGTTTTGGGATCTGTGCTTGCCCAGAGAAGGAACATCTCACGGTGCGCATCCTCGGCAGAGCCTGTTCCCGAAAAGGCAAACGTCCGGCTCCTTGTCCCACACGGAAGGTGGCAGCCCGGAAAGCTGTTGCTGGTCTTCACCTTCCCCCTGCAGCCTATTCACAGGCACAACAGGTTTTGGGATCTCTGCTTGCCCAGAGAAGGAACATCTCACGGTGCGCATCCTCGGCAGAGCCTGTTCCCGAAAAGGCAAACGTCCGGCTCCTTGTCCCACACGGAAGGTGGCAGCCCTGAAAGCTGTTGCTGGTCTTCACCTTCCCCCTGCAGGCTATTCACAGGCACAACAGGTTTTGGGATCTGTGCTTGCCCAGAGAAGGAACGTCTCACGGTGCGCATCCTCGGCAGAGCCTGTTCCCGAAAAGGCAAACGTCCGGCTCCTTGTCCCACACAGAAGGTGGCAGCCCGGAAAGCTGGTGCTGGTCTTCACCTTCCCCCTGCAGCCTATTCACAGGCACAACAGGTTTTGGGATCTGTGCTTGCCCAGAGAAGGAACATCTCACGGTGCGCATCCTCGGCAGAGCCTGTTCCCGAAAAGGCAAACGTCCGGCTCCTTGTCCCGCACGGAAGGTGGCAGCCTGGAAAGCTGTTGCTGGTCTTCACCTTCCCCCTGCAGCCTATTCACAGGCACAACCACACTGGGAATCTCTGCTTTCCCAAAGACGCAATCTCTCACGGTGCGCATCCTCGGCAGAGCCTGTTCCCGAAAAGGCAAACGTCCGGCTCCTTGTCCCACACGGAAGGTGGCAGCCCTGAAAGCTGTTGCTGGTCTTCACCTTCCCCGTGCAGCCTATTCACAGGCACAACAGGTTTTGGGATCTGTGCTTGCCCAGAGAAGGAACATCTCACGGTGCGCATCCTCGGCAGAGCCTGTTCCCGAAAAGGCAAACGTCCGGCTCCTTGTCCCACACGGAAGGTGGCAGCCCGGAAAGCTGTTGCTGGTCTTCACCTTCCCCCTGCAGCCTATTCACAGGCACAACAGGTTTTGGGATCTCTGCTTGCCCAGAGAAGGAACATCTCACGGTGCGCATCCTCGGCAGAGCCTGTTCCCGAAAAGGCAAACGTCCGGCTCCTTGTCCCACACGGAAGGTGGCAGCCCTGAAAGCTGTTGCTGGTCTTCACCTTCCCCCTGCAGGCTATTCACAGGCACAACAGGTTTTGGGATCTGTGCTTGCCCAGAGAAGGAACGTCTCACGGTGCGCATCCTCGGCAGAGCCTGTTCCCGAAAAGGCAAACGTCCGGCTCCTTGTCCCACACAGAAGGTGGCAGCCCGGAAAGCTGGTGCTGGTCTTCACCTTCCCCCTGCAGCCTATTCACAGGCACAACAGGTTTTGGGATCTGTGCTTGCCCAGAGAAGGAACATCTCACGGTGCGCATCCTCGGCAGAGCCTGTTCCCGAAAAGGCAAACGTCCGGCTCCTTGTCCCGCACGGAAGGTGGCAGCCCGGAAAGCTGTTGCTGGTCTTCACCTTCCCCCTGCAGCCTATTCACAGGCACAACCACACTGGGAATCTCTGCTTTCCCAAAGACGCAATCTCTCACGGTGCGCATCCTCGGCAGAGCCTGTTCCCGAAAAGGCAAACGTCCGGCTCCTTGTCCCACACGGAAGGTGGCAGCCCTGAAAGCTGTTGCTGGTCTTCACCTTCCCCGTGCAGCCTATTCACAGGCACAACAGGTTTGGGGATCTGTGCTTGCCCAGAGAAGGAACATCTCACGGTGCGCATCCTCGGCAGAGCCTGTTCCCGAAAAGGCAAACGTCCGGCTCCTTGTCCCACACGGAAGGTGGCAGCCCGGAAAGCTGTTGCTGGTCTTCACCTTCCCCCTGCAGCCTATTCACAGGCACAACCGCAGTGGGAATCTCTGCTTTCCCAAAGACGCAATCTCTCACGGTGCTCATCCTCGGCAGAGCCTGTTCCTGAAAAGGCAAACGTCCGGCTCCTTGTCCCACACGGAAGGTGGCAGCCCGGAAAGCTGTTGCTGGTCTTCACCTTCCCCCTGCAGCCTATTCACAGGCACAACAGGTTTGGGGATCTGTGCTTGCCCAGAGAAGGAACATCTCACGGTGCGCATCCTCGGCAGAGCCTGTTCCCGAAAAGGCAAACGTCCGGCTCCTTGTCCCACACGGAAGGTGGCAGCCCGGAAAGCTGTTGCTGGTCTTCACCTTCCCCCTGCAGCCTATTCACAGGCACAACAGGTTTTGGGATCTGTGCTTGCCCAGAGAAGGAACATCTCACGGTGCGCATCCTCGGCAGAGCCTGTTCCCGAAAAGGCAAACGTCCGGCTCCTTGTCCCACACGGAAGGTGGCAGCCCGGAAAGCTGTTGCTGGTCTTCACCTTCCCCCTGCAGCCTATTCACAGGCACAACAGGTTTGGGGATCTGTGCTTGCCCAGAGAAGGAACATCTCACGGTGCGCATCCTCGGCAGAGCCTGTTCCCGAAAAGGCAAACGTCCGGCTCCTTGTCCCACACGGAAGGTGGCAGCCCGGAAAGCTGTTGCTGGTCTTCACCTTCCCCCTGCAGCCTATTCACAGGCACAACAGGTTTTGGGATCTGTGCTTGCCCAGAGAAGGAACATCTCACGGTGCGCATCCTCGGCAGAGCCTGTTCCCGAAAAGGCAAACGTCCGGCTCCTTGTCCCACACGGAAGGTGGCAGCCCGGAGAGCTGTTGCTGGTCTTCACCTTCCCCCTGCAGCCTATTCACAGGCACAACAGGTTTTGGGATCTGTGCGTGCCCAGAGAAGGAACATCTCACGGTGCGCATCCTCGGCAGAGCCTGTTCCCGAAAAGGCAAACGTCCGGCTCCTTGTCCCACACGGAAGGTGGCAGCCCGGAAAGCTGTTGCTCGTCTTCACCTTCCCCCTGCAGCCTATTCACAGGCACCACCGCACTGGGAATCTCTGCTTTCCCAAAGACGCAATCTCTCACGGTGCGCATCCTCGGCAGAGCCTGTTCCCGAAAAGGCAAACGTCCGGCTCCTTGTCCCACACGGAAGGTGGCAGCCCGGAAAGCTGTTGCTGGTCTTCACCTTCCCCCTGCAGCCTATTCACAGGCACAACAGGTTTTGGGATCTCTGCTTGCCCAGAGAAGGAACATCTCACGGTGCGCATCCTCGGCAGAGCCTGTTCCCGAAAAGGCAAACGTCCGGCTCCTTGTCCCACACGGAAGGTGGCAGCCCGGAAAGCTGTTGCTGGTCTTCACCTTCCCCCTGCAGCCTATTCACAGGCACAACAGGTTTGGGGATCTGTGCTTTCCCAAAGACGCAATCTCTCACGGTGCGCATCCTCGGCAGAGCCTGTTCCTGAAAAGGCAAACGTCCGGCTCCTTGTCCCACACGGAAGGTGGCAGCCCTGAAAGCTCTTGCTGGTCTTCACCTTCCCCCTGCAGCCTATTCACAGGCACAACAGGTTTTGGGATCTGTGCTTGCCCAGAGAAGGAACATCTCACGGTGCGCATCCTCGGCAGAGCCTGTTCCCGAAAAGGCAAACGTCCGGCTCCTTGTCCCGCACGGAAGGTGGCAGCCCGGAAAGCTGTTGCTGGTCTTCACCTTCCCCCTGCAGCCTATTCACAGGCACAACCGCACTGGGAATCTCTGCTTTCCCAAAGACGCAATCTCTCACGGTGCGCATCCTCGGCAGAGCCTGTTCCCGAAAAGGCAAACGTCCGGCTCCTTGTCCCACACGGAAGGTGGCAGCCCTGAAAGCTGTTGCTGGTCTTCACCTTCCCCCTGCAGCCTATTCACAGGCACAACAGGTTTTGGGATCTGTGCTTGGCCAGAGAAGGAACATCTCACGGTGCGCATCCTCGGCAGAGCCTGTTCCCGAAAAGGCAAACGTCCGGCTCCTTGTCCCACACGGAAGGTGGCAGCCCGGAAAGCTGTTGCTCGTCTTCACCTTCCCCCTGCAGCCTATTCACAGGCACAACCGCAGTGGGAATCTCTGCTTTCCCAAAGACGCAATCTCTCACGGTGCTCATCCTCGGCAGAGCCTGTTCCTGAAAAGGCAAACGTCCGGCTCCTTGTCCCACACGGAAGGTGGCAGCCCGGAAAGCTGTTGCTGGTCTTCACCTTCCCCCTGCAGCCTATTCACAGGCACAACAGGTTTTGGGATGTGTGCTTGCCCAGAGAAGGAACATCTCACGGTGCGCATCCTCGGCAGAGCCTGTTCCCGAAAAGGCAAACGTCCGGCTCCTTGTCCCACACGGAAGGTGGCAGCCCGGAAAGCTGTTGCTGGTCTTCACCTTCCCCCTGCAGCCTATTCACAGGCACAACAGGTTTTGGGATCTGTGCTTGCCCAGAGAAGGAACATCTCACGGTGCGCATCCTCGGCAGAGCCTGTTCCCGAAAAGGCAAACGTCCGGCTCCTTGTCCCACACGGAAGGTGGCAGCCCGGAAAGCTGTTGCTGGTCTTCACCTTCCCCCTGCAGCCTATTCACAGGCACAACAGGTTTTGGGATCTCTGCTTGCCCAGAGAAGGAACATCTCACGGTGCGCATCCTCGGCAGAGCCTGTTCCCGAAAAGGCAAACGTCCGGCTCCTTGTCCCACACGGAAGGTGGCAGCCCGGAAAGCTGTTGCTGGTCTTCACCTTCCCCCTGCAGCCTATTCACAGGCACAACAGGTTTTGGGATCTGTGCTTGCCCAGAGAAGGAACATCTCACGGTGCGCATCCTCGGCAGAGCCTGTTCCCGAAAAGGCAAACGTCCGGCTCCTTGTCCCACACGGAAGGTGGCAGCCCGGAGAGCTGTTGCTGGTCTTCACCTTCCCCCTGCAGCCTATTCACAGGCACAACAGGTTTTGGGATCTGTGCGTGCCCAGAGAAGGAACATCTCACGGTGCGCATCCTCGGCAGAGCCTGTTCCCGAAAAGGCAAACGTCCGGCTCCTTGTCCCACACGGAAGGTGGCAGCCCGGAAAGCTGTTGCTCGTCTTCACCTTCCCCCTGCAGCCTATTCACAGGCACCACCGCACTGGGAATCTCTGCTTTCCCAAAGACGCAATCTCTCACGGTGCGCATACTCGGCAGAGCCTGTTCCCGAAAAGGCAAACGTCCGGCTCCTTGTCCCACACGGAAGGTGGCAGCCCTGAAAGCTGTTGCTGGTCTTCACCTTCCCCCTGCAGCCTATTCACAGGCACAACAGGTTTTGGGATCTGTGCTTGCCCAGAGAAGGAACATCTCACGGTGCGCATCCTCGGCAGAGCCTGTTCCCGAAAAGGCAAACGTCCGGCTCCTTGTCCCACACGGAAGGTGGCAGCCCGGAAAGCTGTTGCTGGTCTTCACCTTCCCCCTGCAGCCTATTCACAGGCACAACCGCAGTGGGAATCTCTGCTTTCCCAAAGACGCAATCTCTCACGGTGCTCATCCTCGGCAGAGCCTGTTCCTGAAAAGGCAAACGTCCGGCTCCTTGTCCCACACGGAAGGTGGCAGCCCGGAAAGCTGTTGCTGGTCTTCACCTTCCCCCTGCAGCCTATTCACAGGCACAACAGGTTTGGGGATCTGTGCTTGCCCAGAGAAGGAACATCTCACGGTGCGCATCCTCGGCAGAGCCTGTTCCCGAAAAGGCAAACGTCCGGCTCCTTGTCCCACACGGAAGGTGGCAGCCCGGAAAGCTGTTGCTGGTCTTCACCTTCCCCCTGCAGCCTATTCACAGGCACAACAGGTTTTGGGATCTGTGCTTGCCCAGAGAAGGAACATCTCACGGTGCGCATCCTCGGCAGAGCCTGTTCCCGAAAAGGCAAACGTCCGGCTCCTTGTCCCACACGGAAGGTGGCAGCCCGGAAAGCTGTTGCTGGTCTTCACCTTCCCCCTGCAGCCTATTCACAGGCACAACAGGTTTGGGGATCTGTGCTTGCCCAGAGAAGGAACATCTCACGGTGCGCATCCTCGGCAGAGCCTGTTCCCGAAAAGGCAAACGTCCGGCTCCTTGTCCCACACGGAAGGTGGCAGCCCGGAAAGCTGTTGCTGGTCTTCACCTTCCCCCTGCAGCCTATTCACAGGCACAACAGGTTTTGGGATCTGTGCTTGCCCAGAGAAGGAACATCTCACGGTGCGCATCCTCGGCAGAGCCTGTTCCCGAAAAGGCAAACGTCCGGCTCCTTGTCCCACACGGAAGGTGGCAGCCCGGAGAGCTGTTGCTGGTCTTCACCTTCCCCCTGCAGCCTATTCACAGGCACAACAGGTTTTGGGATCTGTGCGTGCCCAGAGAAGGAACATCTCACGGTGCGCATCCTCGGCAGAGCCTGTTCCCGAAAAGGCAAACGTCCGGCTCCTTGTCCCACACGGAAGGTGGCAGCCCGGAAAGCTGTTGCTCGTCTTCACCTTCCCCCTGCAGCCTATTCACAGGCACCACCGCACTGGGAATCTCTGCTTTCCCAAAGACGCAATCTCTCACGGTGCGCATCCTCGGCAGAGCCTGTTCCCGAAAAGGCAAACGTCCGGCTCCTTGTCCCACACGGAAGGTGGCAGCCCGGAAAGCTGTTGCTGGTCTTCACCTTCCCCCTGCAGCCTATTCACAGGCACAACAGGTTTTGGGATCTCTGCTTGCCCAGAGAAGGAACATCTCACGGTGCGCATCCTCGGCAGAGCCTGTTCCCGAAAAGGCAAACGTCCGGCTCCTTGTCCCACACGGAAGGTGGCAGCCCGGAAAGCTGGTGCTGGTCTTCACCTTCCCCCTGCAGCCTATTCACAGGCACAACAGGTTTGGGGATCTGTGCTTTCCCAAAGACGCAATCTCTCACGGTGCGCATCCTCGGCAGAGCCTGTTCCTGAAAAGGCAAACGTCCGGCTCCTTGTCCCACACGGAAGGTGGCAGCCCGGAAAGCTGTTGCTGGTCTTCACCTTCCCCCTGCAGCCTATTCACAGGCACAACAGGTTTTGGGATCTGTGCTTGCCCAGAGAAGGAACATCTCACGGTGCGCATCCTCGGCAGAGCCTGTTCCCGAAAAGGCAAACGTCCAGCTCCTTGTCCCACACGGAAGGTGGCAGCCCTGAAAGCTGTTGCTGGTCTTCACCTTCCCCCTGCAGCCTATTCACAGGCACAACAGGTTTTGGGATCTGTGCTTGCCCAGAGAAGGAACGTCTCACGGTGCGCATCCTCGGCAGAGCCTGTTCCCGAAAAGGCAAACGTCCGGCTCCTTGTCCCACACAGAAGGTGGCAGCCCGGAAAGCTGGTGCTGGTCTTCACCTTCCCCCTGCAGCCTATTCACAGGCACAACAGGTTTTGGGATCTGTGCTTGCCCAGAGAAGGAACATCTCACGGTGCGCATCCTCGGCAGAGCCTGTTCCCGAAAAGGCAAACGTCCGGCTCCTTGTCCCGCACGGAAGGTGGCAGCCCGGAAAGCTGTTGCTGGTCTTCACCTTCCCCCTGCAGCCTATTCACAGGCACAACCGCACTGGGAATCTCTGCTTTCCCAAAGACGCAATCTCTCACGGTGCGCATCCTCGGCAGAGCCTGTTCCCGAAAAGGCAAACGTCCGGCTCCTTGTCCCACACGGAAGGTGGCAGCCCTGAAAGCTGTTGCTGGTCTTCACCTTCCCCCTGCAGCCTATTCACAGGCACAACAGGTTTTGGGATCTGTGCTTGCCCAGAGAAGGAACATCTCACGGTGCGCATCCTCGGCAGAGCCTGTTCCCGAAAAGGCAAACGTCCGGCTCCTTGTCCCACACGGAAGGTGGCAGCCCGGAAAGCTGTTGCTCGTCTTCACCTTCCCCCTGCAGCCTATTCACAGGCACAACCGCAGTGGGAATCTCTGCTTTCCCAAAGACGCAATCTCTCACGGTGCTCATCCTCGGCAGAGCCTGTTCCTGAAAAGGCAAACGTCCGGCTCCTTGTCCCACACGGAAGGTGGCAGCCCGGAAAGCTGTTGCTGGTCTTCACCTTCCCCCTGCAGCCTATTCACAGGCACAACAGGTTTTGGGATGTGTGCTTGCCCAGAGAAGGAACATCTCACGGTGCGCATCCTCGGCAGAGCCTGTTCCCGAAAAGGCAAACGTCCGGCTCCTTGTCCCACACGGAAGGTGGCAGCCCGGAAAGCTGTTGCTGGTCTTCACCTTCCCCCTGCAGCCTATTCACAGGCACAACAGGTTTTGGGATCTGTGCTTGCCCAGAGAAGGAACATCTCACGGTGCGCATCCTCGGCAGAGCCTGTTCCCGAAAAGGCAAACGTCCGGCTCCTTGTCCCACACGGAAGGTGGCAGCCCGGAAAGCTGTTGCTGGTCTTCACCTTCCCCCTGCAGCCTATTCACAGGCACAACAGGTTTTGGGATCTCTGCTTGCCCAGAGAAGGAACATCTCACGGTGCGCATCCTCGGCAGAGCCTGTTCCCGAAAAGGCAAACGTCCGGCTCCTTGTCCCACACGGAAGGTGGCAGCCCGGAAAGCTGTTGCTGGTCTTCACCTTCCCCCTGCAGCCTATTCACAGGCACAACAGGTTTTGGGATCTGTGCTTGCCCAGAGAAGGAACATCTCACGGTGCGCATCCTCGGCAGAGCCTGTTCCCGAAAAGGCAAACGTCCGGCTCCTTGTCCCACACGGAAGGTGGCAGCCCGGAGAGCTGTTGCTGGTCTTCACCTTCCCCCTGCAGCCTATTCACAGGCACAACAGGTTTTGGGATCTGTGCGTGCCCAGAGAAGGAACATCTCACGGTGCGCATCCTCGGCAGAGCCTGTTCCCGAAAAGGCAAACGTCCGGCTCCTTGTCCCACACGGAAGGTGGCAGCCCGGAAAGCTGTTGCTCGTCTTCACCTTCCCCCTGCAGCCTATTCACAGGCACCACCGCACTGGGAATCTCTGCTTTCCCAAAGACGCAATCTCTCACGGTGCGCATACTCGGCAGAGCCTGTTCCCGAAAAGGCAAACGTCCGGCTCCTTGTCCCACACGGAAGGTGGCAGCCCGGAAAGCTGTTGCTGGTCTTCACCTTCCCCCTGCAGCCTATTCACAGGCACAACAGGTTTTGGGATCTGTGCTTGCCCAGAGAAGGAACATCTCACGGTGCGCATCCTCGGCAGAGCCTGTTCCCGAAAAGGCAAACGTCCGGCTCCTTGTCCCACACGGAAGGTGGCAGCCCGGAAAGCTGTTGCTGGTCTTCACCTTCCCCCTGCAGCCTATTCACAGGCACAACAGGTTTTGGGATCTCTGCTTGCCCAGAGAAGGAACATCTCACGGTGCGCATCCTCGGCAGAGCCTGTTCCCGAAAAGGCAAACGTCCGGCTCCTTGTCCCACACGGAAGGTGGCAGCCCGGAAAGCTGTTGCTGGTCTTCACCTTCCCCCTGCAGCCTATTCACAGGCACAACAGGTTTTGGGATCTGTGCTTGCCCAGAGAAGGAACATCTCACGGTGCGCATCCTCGGCAGAGCCTGTTCCCGAAAAGGCAAACGTCCGGCTCCTTGTCCCACACGGAAGGTGGCAGCCCGGAAAGCTGTTGCTGGTCTTCACCTTCCCCCTGCAGCCTATTCACAGGCACAACAGGTTTTGGGATCTGTGCTTGCCCAGAGAAGGAA
Source organism: Haliaeetus albicilla (assembly GCF_947461875.1). Lineage (NCBI taxonomy): Eukaryota > Metazoa > Chordata > Aves > Accipitriformes > Accipitridae > Haliaeetus > Haliaeetus albicilla. The sequence continues at coordinate 13,560 of NW_027212497.1, forward strand.
CATCTCACGGTGCGCATCCTCGGCAGAGCCTGTTCCCGAAAAGGCAAACGTCCGGCTCCTTGTCCCACACGGAAGGTGGCAGCCCGGAAAGCTGTTGCTCGTCTTCACCTTCCCCCTGCAGCCTATTCACAGGCACAACAGGTTTTGGGATCTGTGCTTGCCCAGAGAAGGAACATCTCACGGTGCGCATCCTCGGCAGAGCCTGTTCCCGAAAAGGCAAACGTCCGGCTCCTTGTCCCACACGGAAGGTGGCAGCCCGGAAAGCTGTTGCTGGTCTTCACCTTCCCCCTGCAGCCTATTCACAGGCACAACAGGTTTTGGGATCTGTGCTTGCCCAGAGAAGGAACATCTCACGGTGCGCATCCTCGGCAGAGCCTGTTCCCGAAAAGGCAAACGTCCGGCTCCTTGTCCCACACGGAAGGTGGCAGCCCTGAAAGCTGTTGCTGGTCTTCACCTTCCCCCTGCAGCCTATTCACAGGCAGCACCGCACTGGGAATCTCTGCTTTCCCAAAGACGCAATCTCTCATGGTGCGCATCCTCGGCAGAGCCTGTTCCCGAAAAGGCAAACGTCCGGCTCCTTGTCCCACACGGAAGGTGGCAGCCCGGAAAGCTGTTGCTGGTCTTCACCTTCCCCCTGCAGCCTATTCACAGGCACAACAGGTTTTGGGATCTGTGCTTGCCCAGAGAAGGAACATCTCACGGTGCGCATCCTCGGCAGAGCCTGTTCCCGAAAAGGCAAACGTCCGGCTCCTTGTCCCACACGGAAGGTGGCAGCCCTGAAAGCTGTTGCTGGTCTTCACCTTCCCCCTGCAGCCTATTCACAGGCACAACCGCAGTGGGAATCTCTGCTTTCCCAAAGACGCAATCTCTCATGGTGTGCATCCTCGGCAGAGCCTGTTCCCGAAAAGGCAAACGTCCGGCTCCTTGTCCCACACGGAAGGTGGCAGCCCGGAAAGCTGTTGCTGGTCTTCACCTTCCCCCTGCAGCCTATTCACAGGCACAACAGGTTTTGGGATCTCTGCTTGCCCAGAGAAGGAACGTCTCATGGTGCGCATCCTCGGCAGAGCCTGTTCCCGAAAAGGCAAACGTCCGGCTCCTTGTCCCACACGGAAGGTGGCAGCCCGGAAAGCTGTTGCTGGTCTTCACCTTCCCCCTGCAGCCTATTCACAGGCACCACCGCACTGGGAATCTCTGCTTTCCCAAAGACGCAATCTCTCATGGTGCGCATCCTCGGCAGAGCCTGTTCCCGAAAAGGCAAACGTCCGGCTCCTTGTCCCACACGGAAGGTGGCAGCCCGGAAAGCTGTTGCTGGTCTTCACCTTCCCCCTGCAGCCTATTCACAGGCACAACAGGTTTTGGGATCTGTGCTTGCCCAGAGAAGGAACATCTCACGGTGCGCATCCTCGGCAGAGCCTGTTCCCGAAAAGGCAAACGTCCGGCTCCTTGTCCCACACGGAAGGTGGCAGCCCTGAAAGCTGTTGCTGGTCTTCACCTTCCCCCTGCAGCCTATTCACAGGCACAACAGGTTTTGGGATCTGTGCTTGCCCAAAGACGCAATCTCTCACGGTGCGCATCCTCGGCAGAGCCTGTTCCCGAAAAGGCAAACGTCCGGCTCCTTGTCCCACACGGAAGGTGGCAGCCCGGAAAGCTGTTGCTGGTCTTCACCTTCCCCCTGCAGCCTATTCACAGGCACAACAGGTTTTGGGATCTGTGCTTGCCCAGAGAAGGAACATCTCACGGTGCGCATCCTCGGCAGAGCCTGTTCCCGAAAAGGCAAACGTCCGGCTCCTTGTCCCACACGGAAGGTGGCAGCCCGGAAAGCTGGTGCTGGTCTTCACCTTCCCCCTGCAGCCTATTCACAGGCACAACAGGTTTTGGGATCTGTGCTTGCCCAGAGAAGGAACGTCTCACGGTGCGCATCCTCGGCAGAGCCTGTTCCCGAAAAGGCAAACGTCCGGCTCCTTGTCCCACACAGAAGGTGGCAGCCCGGAAAGCTGGTGCTGGTCTTCACCTTCCCCCTGCAGCCTATTCACAGGCACAACAGGTTTTGGGATCTGTGCTTGCCCAGAGAAGGAACATCTCACGGTGCGCATCCTCGGCAGAGCCTGTTCCCGAAAAGGCAAACGTCCGGCTCCTTGTCCCACACGGAAGGTGGCAGCCCGGAAAGCTGTTGCTGGTCTTCACCTTCCCCCTGCAGCCTATTCACAGGCACAACAGGTTTGGGGATCTGTGCTTGCCCAGAGAAGGAACATCTCACGGTGCGCATCCTCGGCAGAGCCTGTTCCCGAAAAGGCAAACGTCCGGCTCCTTGTCCCACACGGAAGGTGGCAGCCCGGAAAGCTGTTGCTGGTCTTCACCTTCCCCCTGCAGCCTAGTCACAGGCACAACAGGTTTTGGGATCTGTGCTTGCCCAGAGAAGGAACATCTCACGGTGCGCATCCTCGGCAGAGCCTGTTCCCGAAAAGGCAAACGTCCGGCTCCTTGTCCCACACGGAAGGTGGCAGCCCGGAAAGCTGTTGCTGGTCTTCACCTTCCCCCTGCAGCCTATTCACAGGCACAACAGGTTTTGGGATCTGTGCTTGCCCAGAGAAGGAATATCTCACGGTGCGCATCCTCGGCAGAGCCTGTTCCCGAAAAGGCAAACGTCCGGCTCCTTGTCCCACACGGAAGGTGGCAGCCCGGAAAGCTGTTGCTGGTCTTCACCTTCCCGTTGCAGCCTATTCACAGGCACAACAGGTTTTGGGATCTCTGCTTGCCCAAAGACGCAATCTCTCACGGTGCGCATCCTCGGCAGAGCCTGTTCCCGAAAAGGCAAACGTCCGGCTCCTTGTCCCACACGGAAGGTGGCAGCCCGGAAAGCTGTTGCTGGTCTTCACCTTCCCCCTGCAGCCTATTCACAGGCACAACAGGTTTTGGGATCTGTGCTTGCCCAGAGAAGGAACATCTCACGGTGCGCATCCTCGGCAGAGCCTGTTCCCGAAAAGGCAAACGTCCGGCTCCTTGTCCCACACGGAAGGTGGCAGCCCGGAAAGCTGTTGCTGGTCTTCACCTTCCCCCTGCAGCCTATTCACAGGCACAACTGGTTTGGGGATCTGTGCTTGCCCAGAGAAGGAACATCTCACGGTGCGCATCCTCGGCAGAGCCTGTTCCCGAAAAGGCAAACGTCCGGCTCCTTGTCCCACACGGAAGGTGGCAGCCCGGAAAGCTGTTGCTGGTCTTCACCTTCCCCCTGCAGCCTATTCACAGGCACAACAGGTTTTGGGATCTGTGCTTGCCCAGAGAAGGAATATCTCACGGTGCGCATCCTCGGCAGAGCCTGTTCCCGAAAAGGCAAACGTCCGGCTCCTTGTCCCACACGGAAGGTGGCAGCCCGGAAAGCTGTTGCTGGTCTTCACCTTCCCCCTGCAGCCTATTCACAGGCACAACAGGTTTGGGGATCTGTGCTTGCCCAAAGACGCAATCTCTCACGGTGCGCATCCTCGGCAGAGCCTGTTCCCGAAAAGGCAAACGTCCGGCTCCTTGTCCCACACGGAAGGTGGCAGCCCGGAAAGCTGTTGCTGGTCTTCACCTTCCCCCTGCAGCCTATTCACAGGCACAACAGGTTTTGGGATCTGTGCTTGCCCAGAGAAGGAACATCTCACGGTGCGCATCCTCGGCAGAGCCTGTTCCCGAAAAGGCAAACGTCCGGCTCCTTGTCCCACACGGAAGGTGGCAGCCCGGAAAGCTGTTGCTGGTCTTCACCTTCCCCCTGCAGCCTATTCACAGGCACAACAGGTTTTGGGATCTGTGCTTGCCCAGAGAAGGAACATCTCACGGTGCGCATCCTCGGCAGAGCCTGTTCCCGAAAAGGCAAACGTCCGGCTCCTTGTCCCACACGGAAGGTGGCAGCCCTGAAAGCTCTTGCTGGTCTTCACCTTCCCCCTGCAGCCTATTCACAGGCACAACAGGTTTTGGGATCTGTGCTTGCCCAGAGAAGGAATATCTCACGGTGCGCATCCTCGGCAGAGCCTGTTCCCGAAAAGGCAAACGTCCGGCTCCTTGTCCCACACGGAAGGTGGCAGCCCGGAAAGCTGTTGCTGGTCTTCACCTTCCCCCTGCAGCCTATTCACAGGCACAACAGGTTTTGGGATCTGTGCTTGCCCAGAGAAGGAACATCTCACGGTGCGCATCCTCGGCAGAGCCTGTTCCCGAAAAGGCAAACGTCCGGCTCCTTGTCCCACACGGAAGGTGGCAGCCCGGAAAGCTGTTGCTGGTCTTCACCTTCCCCCTGCAGCCTATTCACAGGCACAACAGGTTTTGGGATCTGTGCTTGCCCAGAGAAGGAACATCTCACGGTGCGCATCCTCGGCAGAGCCTGTTCCCGAAAAGGCAAACGTCCGGCTCCTTGTCCCACACGGAAGGTGGCAGCCCGGAAAGCTGTTGCTGGTCTTCACCTTCCCCCTGCAGCCTATTCACAGGCACAACTGGTTTGGGGATCTGTGCGTGCCCAGAGAAGGAACATCTCACGGTGCGCATCCTCGGCAGAGCCTGTTCCCGAAAAGGCAAACGTCCGGCTCCTTGTCCCACACGGAAGGTGGCAGCCCGGAAAGCTGTTGCTGGTCTTCACCTTCCCCCTGCAGCCTATTCACAGGCACCACCGCACTGGGAATCTCTGCTTTCCCAAAGACGCAATCTCTCACGGTGCGCATCCTCGGCAGAGCCTGTTCCCGAAAAGGCAAACGTCCGGCTCCTTGTCCCACACGGAAGGTGGCAGCCCGGAAAGCTGTTGCTGGTCTTCACCTTCCCCCTGCAGCCTATTCACAGGCACAACAGGTTTTGGGATCTCTGCTTGCCCAGAGAAGGAACATCTCACGGTGCGCATCCTCGGCAGAGCCTGTTCCCGAAAAGGCAAACGTCCGGCTCCTTGTCCCACACGGAAGGTGGCAGCCCGGAAAGCTGGTGCTGGTCTTCACCTTCCCCCTGCAGCCTATTCACAGGCACCACCGCACTGGGAATCTCTGCTTTCCCAAAGACGCAATCTCTCACGGTGCACATCCTCGGCAGAGCCTGTTCCCGAAAAGGCAAACGTCCGGCTCCTTGTCCCACACGGAAGGTGGCAGCCCGGAAAGCTGTTGCTGGTCTTCACCTTCCCCCTGCAGCCTATTCACAGGCACAACAGGTTTGGGGATCTGTGCTTGCCCAGAGAAGGAACATCTCACGGTGCGCATCCTCGGCAGAGCCTGTTCCCGAAAAGGCAAACGTCCGGCTCCTTGTCCCACACGGAAGGTGGCAGCCCGGAAAGCTGTTGCTGGTCTTCACCTTCCCCCTGCAGCCTATTCACAGGCACAACAGGTTTTGGGATCTCTGCTTGCCCAAAGACGCAATCTCTCACGGTGCGCATCCTCGGCAGAGCCTGTTCCCGAAAAGGCAAACGTCCGGCTCCTTGTCCCACACGGAAGGTGGCAGCCCGGAAAGCTGTTGCTGGTCTTCACCTTCCCCCTGCAGCCTATTCACAGGCACAACAGGTTTTGGGATCTGTGCTTGCCCAGAGAAGGAACATCTCACGGTGCGCATCCTCGGCAGAGCCTGTTCCCGAAAAGGCAAACGTCCGGCTCCTTGTCCCACACGGAAGGTGGCAGCCCTGAAAGCTGTTGCTGGTCTTCACCTTCCCCCTGCAGCCTATTCACAGGCACAACAGGTTTTGGGATCTGTGCTTGCCCAGAGAAGGAACATCTCACGGTGCGCATCCTCGGCAGAGCCTGTTCCCGAAAAGGCAAACGTCCGGCTCCTTGTCCCACACGGAAGGTGGCAGCCCGGAAAGCTGTTGCTGGTCTTCACCTTCCCCCTGCAGCCTATTCACAGGCACAACAGGTTTTGGGATCTGTGCTTGCCCAGAGAAGGAACGTCTCACGGTGCGCATCCTCGGCAGAGCCTGTTCCCGAAAAGGCAAACGTCCGGCTCCTTGTCCCACACGGAAGGTGGCAGCCCGGAAAGCTGTTGCTGGTCTTCACCTTCCCCCTGCAGCCTATTCACAGGCACAACAGGTTTTGGGATCTGTGCTTGCCCAGAGAAGGAACATCTCACGGTGCGCATCCTCGGCAGAGCCTGTTCCCGAAAAGGCAAACGTCCGGCTCCTTGTCCCACACGGAAGGTGGCAGCCCGGAAAGCTGTTGCTGGTCTTCACCTTCCCCCTGCAGCCTAGTCACAGGCACAACAGGTTTTGGGATCTGTGCTTGCCCAGAGAAGGAACATCTCACGGTGCGCATCCTCGGCAGAGCCTGTTCCCGAACAGGCAAACGTCCGGCTCCTTGTCCCACACGGAAGGTGGCAGCCCGGAAAGCTGTTGCTGGTCTTCACCTTCCCCCTGCAGCCTATTCACAGGCACAACAGGTTTTGGGATCTGTGCTTGCCCAGAGAAGGAACATCTCACGGTGCGCATCCTCGGCAGAGCCTGTTCCCGAAAAGGCAAACGTCCGGCTCCTTGTCCCACACGGAAGGTGGCAGCCCGGAAAGCTGTTGCTGGTCTTCACCTTCCCCCTGCAGCCTATTCACAGGCACAACAGGTTTGGGGATCTGTGCTTTCCCAAAGACGCAATCTCTCACGGTGCGCATCCTCGGCAGAGCCTGTTCCCGAAAAGGCAAACGTCCGGCTCCTTGTCCCACACGGAAGGTGGCAGCCCGGAAAGCTGTTGCTGGTCTTCACCTTCCCCCTGCAGCCTATTCACAGGCACAACAGGTTTTGGGATCTCTGCTTGCCCAGAGAAGGAACATCTCACGGTGCGCATCCTCGGCAGAGCCTGTTCCCGAAAAGGCAAACGTCCGGCTCCTTGTCCCACACGGAAGGTGGCAGCCCGGAAAGCTGTTGCTGGTCTTCACCTTCCCCCTGCAGCCTATTCACAGGCACAACAGGTTTGGGGATCTGTGCTTGCCCAGAGAAGGAACGTCTCACGGTGCGCATCCTCGGCAGAGCCTGTTCCCGAAAAGGCAAACGTCCGGCTCCTTGTCCCACACGGAAGGTGGCAGCCCTGAAAGCTGTTGCTGGTCTTCACCTTCCCCCTGCAGCCTATTCACAGGCACAACAGGTTTTGGGATCTGTGCTTGCCCAAAGAAGGAACATCTCACGGTGCGCATCCTCGGCAGAGCCTGTTCCCGAAAAGGCAAACGTCCGGCTCCTTGTCCCACACGGAAGGTGGCAGCCCTGAAAGCTGTTGCTGGTCTTCACCTTCCCCCTGCAGCCTATTCACAGGCACAACCGCAGTGGGAATCTCTGCTTTCCCAAAGACGCAATCTCTCACGGTGCGCATCCTCGGCAGAGCCTGTTCCCGACAAGGCAAACGTCCGGCTCCTTGTCCCACACGGAAGGTGGCAGCCCGGAAAGCTGTTGCTGGTCTTCACCTTCCCCCTGCAGCCTATTCACAGGCACCACCGCACTGGGAATCTCTGCTTTCCCAAAGACGCAATCTCTCATGGTGCGCATCCTCGGCAGAGCCTGTTCCCGAAAAGGCAAACGTCCGGCTCCTTGTCCGACACGGAAGGTGGCAGCCCTGAAAGCTGTTGCTGGTCTTCACCTTCCCCCTGCAGCCTATTCACAGGCACAACAGGTTTGGGGATCTGTGCTTGCCCAGAGAAGGAACATCTCACGGTGCGCATCCTCGGCAGAGCCTGTTCCCGAAAAGGCAAACGTCCGGCTCCTTGTCCCACACGGAAGGTGGCAGCCCGGAAAGCTGTTGCTGGTCTTCACCTTCCCCCTGCAGCCTATTCACAGGCACAACAGGTTTTGGGATCTGTGCTTGCCCAGAGAAGGAACATCTCACGGTGCGCATCCTCGGCAGAGCCTGTTCCCGAAAAGGCAAACGTCCGGCTCCTTGTCCCACACGGAAGGTGGCAGCCCGGAAAGCTGTTGCTGGTCTTCACCTTCCCCCTGCAGCCTATTCACAGGCACAACAGGTTTTGGGATCTGTGCTTGCCCAGAGAAGGAACATCTCACGGTGCGCATCCTCGGCAGAGCCTGTTCCCGAAAAGGCAAACGTCCGGCTCCTTGTCCCACACGGAAGGTGGCAGCCCGGAAAGCTGTTGCTGGTCTTCACCTTCCCCCTGCAGCCTATTCACAGGCACAACAGGTTTTGGGATCTGTGCTTGCCCAGAGAAGGAACATCTCACGGTGCGCATCCTCGGCAGAGCCTGTTCCCGAAAAGGCAAACGTCCGGCTCCTTGTCCCACACGGAAGGTGGCAGCCCGGAAAGCTGTTGCTGGTCTTCACCTTCCCCCTGCAGCCTATTCACAGGCACAACAGGTTTTGGGATCTGTGCTTGCCCAGAGAAGGAACATCTCACGGTGCGCATCCTCGGCAGAGCCTGTTCCCGAAAAGGCAAACGTCCGGCTCCTTGTCCCACACGGAAGGTGGCAGCCCGGAAAGCTGTTGCTGGTCTTCACCTTCCCCCTGCAGCCTATTCACAGGCAGCACCGCACTGGGAATCTCTGCTTTCCCAAAGACGCAATCTCTCATGGTGCGCATCCTCGGCAGAGCCTGTTCCCGAAAAGGCAAACGTCCGGCTCCTTGTCCCACACGGAAGGTGGCAGCCCGGAAAGCTGTTGCTGGTCTTCACCTTCCCCCTGCAGCCTAGTCACAGGCACAACAGGTTTTGGGATCTGTGCTTGCCCAGAGAAGGAACATCTCACGGTGCGCATCCTCGGCAGAGCCTGTTCCCGAACAGGCAAACGTCCGGCTCCTTGTCCCACACGGAAGGTGGCAGCCCGGAAAGCTGTTGCTGGTCTTCACCTTCCCCCTGCAGCCTATTCACAGGCACAACCGCAGTGGGAATCTCTGCTTTCCCAAAGACGCAATCTCTCATGGTGCGCATCCTCGGCAGAGCCTGTTCCCGACAAGGCAAACGTCCGGCTCCTTGTCCCACACGGAAGGTGGCAGCCCGGAAAGCTGTTGCTGGTCTTCACCTTCCCCCTGCAGCCTATTCACAGGCACAACAGGTTTTGGGATCTGTGCTTGCCCAGAGAAGGAACGTCTCACGGTGCGCATCCTCGGCAGAGCCTGTTCCCGAAAAGGCAAACGTCCGGCTCCTTGTCCCACACGGAAGGTGGCAGCCCGGAAAGCTCTTGCTGGTCTTCACCTTCCCCCTGCAGCCTATTCACAGGCACAACAGGTTTTGGGATCTGTGCTTGCCCAAAGACGCAATCTCTCACGGTGCGCATCCTCGGCAGAGCCTGTTCCCGAAAAGGCAAACGTCCGGCTCCTTGTCCCACACGGAAGGTGGCAGCCCGGAAAGCTGTTGCTGGTCTTCACCTTCCCCCTGCAGCCTATTCACAGGCACAACAGGTTTTGGGATCTGTGCTTGCCCAGAGAAGGAACATCTCACGGTGCGCATCCTCGGCAGAGCCTGTTCCCGAAAAGGCAAACGTCCGGCTCCTTGTCCCACACGGAAGGTGGCAGCCCGGAAAGCTGTTGCTGGTCTTCACCTTCCCCCTGCAGCCTATTCACAGGCACAACTGGTTTGGGGATCTGTGCTTGCCCAGAGAAGGAACATCTCACGGTGCGCATCCTCGGCAGAGCCTGTTCCCGAAAAGGCAAACGTCCGGCTCCTTGTCCCACACGGAAGGTGGCAGCCCGGAAAGCTGTTGCTGGTCTTCACCTTCCCCCTGCAGCCTATTCACAGGCACAACAGGTTTTGGGATCTGTGCTTGCCCAGAGAAGGAATATCTCACGGTGCGCATCCTCGGCAGAGCCTGTTCCCGAAAAGGCAAACGTCCGGCTCCTTGTCCCACACGGAAGGTGGCAGCCCGGAAAGCTGTTGCTGGTCTTCACCTTCCCCCTGCAGCCTATTCACAGGCACAACAGGTTTTGGGATCTGTGCTTGCCCAAAGACGCAATCTCTCACGGTGCGCATCCTCGGCAGAGCCTGTTCCCGAAAAGGCAAACGTCCGGCTCCTTGTCCCACACGGAAGGTGGCAGCCCGGAAAGCTGTTGCTGGTCTTCACCTTCCCCCTGCAGCCTATTCACAGGCACAACAGGTTTTGGGATCTGTGCTTGCCCAGAGAAGGAACATCTCACGGTGCGCATCCTCGGCAGAGCCTGTTCCCGAAAAGGCAAACGTCCGGCTCCTTGTCCCACACGGAAGGTGGCAGCCCGGAAAGCTGTTGCTGGTCTTCACCTTCCCCCTGCAGCCTATTCACAGGCACAACAGGTTTTGGGATCTGTGCTTGCCCAGAGAAGGAACATCTCACGGTGCGCATCCTCGGCAGAGCCTGTTCCCGAAAAGGCAAACGTCCGGCTCCTTGTCCCACACGGAAGGTGGCAGCCCTGAAAGCTCTTGCTGGTCTTCACCTTCCCCCTGCAGCCTATTCACAGGCACAACAGGTTTTGGGATCTGTGCTTGCCCAGAGAAGGAATATCTCACGGTGCGCATCCTCGGCAGAGCCTGTTCCCGAAAAGGCAAACGTCCGGCTCCTTGTCCCACACGGAAGGTGGCAGCCCGGAAAGCTGTTGCTGGTCTTCACCTTCCCCCTGCAGCCTATTCACAGGCACAACAGGTTTTGGGATCTGTGCTTGCCCAGAGAAGGAACATCTCACGGTGCGCATCCTCGGCAGAGCCTGTTCCCGAAAAGGCAAACGTCCGGCTCCTTGTCCCACACGGAAGGTGGCAGCCCGGAAAGCTGTTGCTGGTCTTCACCTTCCCCCTGCAGCCTATTCACAGGCACAACAGGTTTTGGGATCTGTGCTTGCCCAGAGAAGGAACATCTCACGGTGCGCATCCTCGGCAGAGCCTGTTCCCGAAAAGGCAAACGTCCGGCTCCTTGTCCCACACGGAAGGTGGCAGCCCGGAAAGCTGTTGCTGGTCTTCACCTTCCCCCTGCAGCCTATTCACAGGCACAACTGGTTTGGGGATCTGTGCGTGCCCAGAGAAGGAACATCTCACGGTGCGCATCCTCGGCAGAGCCTGTTCCCGAAAAGGCAAACGTCCGGCTCCTTGTCCCACACGGAAGGTGGCAGCCCGGAAAGCTGTTGCTGGTCTTCACCTTCCCCCTGCAGCCTATTCACAGGCACCACCGCACTGGGAATCTCTGCTTTCCCAAAGACGCAATCTCTCACGGTGCGCATCCTCGGCAGAGCCTGTTCCCGAAAAGGCAAACGTCCGGCTCCTTGTCCCACACGGAAGGTGGCAGCCCGGAAAGCTGTTGCTGGTCTTCACCTTCCCCCTGCAGCCTATTCACAGGCACAACAGGTTTTGGGATCTCTGCTTGCCCAGAGAAGGAACATCTCACGGTGCGCATCCTCGGCAGAGCCTGTTCCCGAAAAGGCAAACGTCCGGCTCCTTGTCCCACACGGAAGGTGGCAGCCCGGAAAGCTGGTGCTGGTCTTCACCTTCCCCCTGCAGCCTATTCACAGGCACCACCGCACTGGGAATCTCTGCTTTCCCAAAGACGCAATCTCTCACGGTGCACATCCTCGGCAGAGCCTGTTCCCGAAAAGGCAAACGTCCGGCTCCTTGTCCCACACGGAAGGTGGCAGCCCGGAAAGCTGTTGCTGGTCTTCACCTTCCCCCTGCAGCCTATTCACAGGCACAACAGGTTTGGGGATCTGTGCTTGCCCAGAGAAGGAACATCTCACGGTGCGCATCCTCGGCAGAGCCTGTTCCCGAAAAGGCAAACGTCCGGCTCCTTGTCCCACACGGAAGGTGGCAGCCCGGAAAGCTGTTGCTGGTCTTCACCTTCCCCCTGCAGCCTATTCACAGGCACAACAGGTTTTGGGATCTCTGCTTGCCCAAAGACGCAATCTCTCACGGTGCGCATCCTCGGCAGAGCCTGTTCCCGAAAAGGCAAACGTCCGGCTCCTTGTCCCACACGGAAGGTGGCAGCCCGGAAAGCTGTTGCTGGTCTTCACCTTCCCCCTGCAGCCTATTCACAGGCACAACAGGTTTTGGGATCTGTGCTTGCCCAGAGAAGGAACATCTCACGGTGCGCATCCTCGGCAGAGCCTGTTCCCGAAAAGGCAAACGTCCGGCTCCTTGTCCCACACGGAAGGTGGCAGCCCTGAAAGCTGTTGCTGGTCTTCACCTTCCCCCTGCAGCCTATTCACAGGCACAACAGGTTTTGGGATCTGTGCTTGCCCAGAGAAGGAACATCTCACGGTGCGCATCCTCGGCAGAGCCTGTTCCCGAAAAGGCAAACGTCCGGCTCCTTGTCCCACACGGAAGGTGGCAGCCCGGAAAGCTGTTGCTGGTCTTCACCTTCCCCCTGCAGCCTATTCACAGGCACAACAGGTTTTGGGATCTGTGCTTGCCCAGAGAAGGAACGTCTCACGGTGCGCATCCTCGGCAGAGCCTGTTCCCGAAAAGGCAAACGTCCGGCTCCTTGTCCCACACGGAAGGTGGCAGCCCTGAAAGCTCTTGCTGGTCTTCACCTTCCCCCTGCAGCCTATTCACAGGCACAACAGGTTTTGGGATCTGTGCTTGCCCAGAGAAGGAACATCTCACGGTGCGCATCCTCGGCAGAGCCTGTTCCCGAAAAGGCAAACGTCCGGCTCCTTGTCCCACACGGAAGGTGGCAGCCCGGAAAGCTGTTGCTGGTCTTCACCTTCCCCCTGCAGCCTATTCACAGGCACAACAGGTTTTGGGATCTCTGCTTGCCCAGAGAAGGAACATCTCACGGTGCGCATCCTCGGCAGAGCCTGTTCCCGAAAAGGCAAACGTCCGGCTCCTTGTCCCACACGGAAGGTGGCAGCCCGGAAAGCTGTTGCTGGTCTTCACCTTCCCCCTGCAGCCTATTCACAGGCACAACAGGTTTTGGGATCTGTGCTTGCCCAGAGAAGGAACATCTCACGGTGCGCATCCTCGGCAGAGCCTGTTCCCGAAAAGGCAAACGTCCGGCTCCTTGTCCCACACGGAAGGTGGCAGCCCGGAAAGCTGTTGCTGGTCTTCACCTTCCCCCTGCAGCCTATTCACAGGCACAACAGGTTTGGGGATCTGTGCTTTCCCAAAGACGCAATCTCTCACGGTGCGCATCCTCGGCAGAGCCTGTTCCCGAAAAGGCAAACGTCCGGCTCCTTGTCCCACACGGAAGGTGGCAGCCCGGAAAGCTGTTGCTGGTCTTCACCTTCCCCCTGCAGCCTATTCACAGGCACAACAGGTTTTGGGATCTCTGCTTGCCCAGAGAAGGAACATCTCACGGTGCGCATCCTCGGCAGAGCCTGTTCCCGAAAAGGCAAACGTCCGGCTCCTTGTCCCACACGGAAGGTGGCAGCCCGGAAAGCTGTTGCTGGTCTTCACCTTCCCCCTGCAGCCTATTCACAGGCACAACAGGTTTGGGGATCTGTGCTTGCCCAGAGAAGGAACGTCTCACGGTGCGCATCCTCGGCAGAGCCTGTTCCCGAAAAGGCAAACGTCCGGCTCCTTGTCCCACACGGAAGGTGGCAGCCCTGAAAGCTGTTGCTGGTCTTCACCTTCCCCCTGCAGCCTATTCACAGGCACAACAGGTTTTGGGATCTGTGCTTGCCCAAAGAAGGAACATCTCACGGTGCGCATCCTCGGCAGAGCCTGTTCCCGAAAAGGCAAACGTCCGGCTCCTTGTCCCACACGGAAGGTGGCAGCCCTGAAAGCTGTTGCTGGTCTTCACCTTCCCCCTGCAGCCTATTCACAGGCACAACCGCAGTGGGAATCTCTGCTTTCCCAAAGACGCAATCTCTCACGGTGCGCATCCTCGGCAGAGCCTGTTCCCGACAAGGCAAACGTCCGGCTCCTTGTCCCACACGGAAGGTGGCAGCCCGGAAAGCTGTTGCTGGTCTTCACCTTCCCCCTGCAGCCTATTCACAGGCACCACCGCACTGGGAATCTCTGCTTTCCCAAAGACGCAATCTCTCATGGTGCGCATCCTCGGCAGAGCCTGTTCCCGAAAAGGCAAACGTCCGGCTCCTTGTCCGACACGGAAGGTGGCAGCCCTGAAAGCTGTTGCTGGTCTTCACCTTCCCCCTGCAGCCTATTCACAGGCACAACAGGTTTGGGGATCTGTGCTTGCCCAGAGAAGGAACATCTCACGGTGCGCATCCTCGGCAGAGCCTGTTCCCGAAAAGGCAAACGTCCGGCTCCTTGTCCCACACGGAAGGTGGCAGCCCGGAAAGCTGTTGCTGGTCTTCACCTTCCCCCTGCAGCCTATTCACAGGCACAACAGGTTTTGGGATCTGTGCTTGCCCAGAGAAGGAACATCTCACGGTGCGCATCCTCGGCAGAGCCTGTTCCCGAAAAGGCAAACGTCCGGCTCCTTGTCCCACACGGAAGGTGGCAGCCCGGAAAGCTGTTGCTGGTCTTCACCTTCCCCCTGCAGCCTATTCACAGGCACAACAGGTTTTGGGATCTGTGCTTGCCCAGAGAAGGAACATCTCACGGTGCGCATCCTCGGCAGAGCCTGTTCCCGAAAAGGCAAACGTCCGGCTCCTTGTCCCACACGGAAGGTGGCAGCCCGGAAAGCTGTTGCTGGTCTTCACCTTCCCCCTGCAGCCTATTCACAGGCACAACAGGTTTTGGGATCTGTGCTTGCCCAGAGAAGGAACATCTCACGGTGCGCATCCTCGGCAGAGCCTGTTCCCGAAAAGGCAAACGTCCGGCTCCTTGTCCCACACGGAAGGTGGCAGCCCGGAAAGCTGTTGCTGGTCTTCACCTTCCCCCTGCAGCCTATTCACAGGCACAACAGGTTTTGGGATCTGTGCTTGCCCAGAGAAGGAACATCTCACGGTGCGCATCCTCGGCAGAGCCTGTTCCCGAAAAGGCAAACGTCCGGCTCCTTGTCCCACACGGAAGGTGGCAGCCCGGAAAGCTGGTGCTGGTCTTCACCTTCCCCCTGCAGCCTATTCACAGGCACAACAGGTTTTGGGATCTGTGCTTGCCCAGAGAAGGAACGTCTCACGGTGCGCATCCTCGGCAGAGCCTGTTCCCGAAAAGGCAAACGTCCGGCTCCTTGTCCCACACGGAAGGTGGCAGCCCGGAAAGCTCTTGCTGGTCTTCACCTTCCCCCTGCAGCCTATTCACAGGCACCACCGCACTTGGAATCTCTGCTTTCCCAAAGACGCAATCTCTCATGGTGCGCATCCTCGGCAGAGCCTGTTCCCGAAAAGGCAAACGTCCGGCTCCTTGTCCCACACGGAAGGTGGCAGCCCTGAAAGCTGTTGCTGATCTTCACCTTCCCCCTGCAGCCTATTCACAGGCACAACAGGTTTTGGGATCTGTGCTTGCCCAGAGAAGGAACATCTCACGGTGCGCATCCTCGGCAGAGCCTGTTCCCGAAAAGGCAAACGTCCGGCTCCTTGTCCCACACGGAAGGTGGCAGCCCGGAAAGCTGTTGCTGGTCTTCACCTTCCCCCTGCAGCCTATTCACAGGCACCACCGCACTGGGAATCTCTGCTTTCCCAAAGACGCAATCTCTCACGGTGCGCATCCTCGGCAGAGCCTGTTCCCGAAAAGGCAAACGTCCGGCTCCTTGTCCCACACGGAAGGTGGCAGCCCGGAAAGCTGTTGCTGGTCTTCACCTTCCCCCTGCAGCCTATTCACAGGCAGCACCGCACTGGGAATCTCTGCTTTCCCAAAGACGCAATCTCTCATGGTGCGCATCCTCGGCAGAGCCTGTTCCCGAAAAGGCAAACGTCCGGCTCCTTGTCCCACACGGAAGGTGGCAGCCCGGAAAGCTGTTGCTGGTCTTCACCTTCCCCCTGCAGCCTATTCACAGGCACAACAGGTTTTGGGATCTGTGCTTGCCCAGAGAAGGAACATCTCACGGTGCGCATCCTCGGCAGAGCCTGTTCCCGAACAGGCAAACGTCCGGCTCCTTGTCCCACACGGAAGGTGGCAGCCCGGAAAGCTGTTGCTGGTCTTCACCTTCCCCCTGCAGCCTATTCACAGGCACCACCGCACTGGGAATCTCTGCTTTCCCAAAGACGCAATCTCTCACGGTGCACATCCTCGGCAGAGCCTGTTCCCGAAAAGGCAAACGTCCGGCTCCTTGTCCCACACGGAAGGTGGCAGCCCGGAAAGCTGTTGCTGGTCTTCACCTTCCCCCTGCAGCCTATTCACAGGCACAACAGGTTTGGGGATCTGTGCTTGCCCAGAGAAGGAACATCTCACGGTGCGCATCCTCGGCAGAGCCTGTTCCCGAAAAGGCAAACGTCCGGCTCCTTGTCCCACACGGAAGGTGGCAGCCCTGAAAGCTGTTGCTGGTCTTCACCTTCCCCCTGCAGCCTATTCACAGGCACAACAGGTTTTGGGATCTCTGCTTGCCCAGAGAAGGAACATCTCACGGTGCGCATCCTCGGCAGAGCCTGTTCCCGAAAAGGCAAACGTCCGGCTCCTTGTCCCACACGGAAGGTGGCAGCCCGGAAAGCTGTTGCTGGTCTTCACCTTCCCCCTGCAGCCTATTCACAGGCACAACAGGTTTGGGGATCTGTGCTTGCCCAGAGAAGGAACGTCTCACGGTGCGCATCCTCGGCAGAGCCTGTTCCCGAAAAGGCAAACGTCCGGCTCCTTGTCCCACACGGAAGGTGGCAGCCCTGAAAGCTGTTGCTGGTCTTCACCTTCCCCCTGCAGCCTATTCACAGGCACAACAGGTTTTGGGATCTGTGCTTGCCCAGAGAAGGAACATCTCACGGTGCGCATCCTCGGCAGAGCCTGTTCCCGAAAAGGCAAACGTCCGGCTCCTTGTCCCACACGGAAGGTGGCAGCCCTGAAAGCTGTTGCTGGTCTTCACCTTCCCCCTGCAGCCTATTCACAGGCACAACCGCAGTGGGAATCTCTGCTTTCCCAAAGACGCAATCTCTCACGGTGCGCATCCTCGGCAGAGCCTGTTCCCGAAAAGGCAAACGTCCGGCTCCTTGTCCCACACGGAAGGTGGCAGCCCGGAAAGCTGTTGCTGGTCTTCACCTTCCCCCTGCAGCCTATTCACAGGCACCACCGCACTGGGAATCTCTGCTTTCCCAAAGACGCAATCTCTCACGGTGCGCATCCTCGGCAGAGCCTGTTCCCGAAAAGGCAAACGTCCGGCTCCTTGTCCGACACGGAAGGTGGCAGCCCGGAAAGCTGTTGCTGGTCTTCACCTTCCCCCTGCAGCCTATTCACAGGCACAACAGGTTTGGGGATCTGTGCTTGCCCAGAGAAGGAACATCTCACGGTGCGCATCCTCGGCAGAGCCTGTTCCCGAAAAGGCAAACGTCCGGCTCCTTGTCCCACACGGAAGGTGGCAGCCCGGAAAGCTCTTGCTGGTCTTCACCTTCCCCCTGCAGCCTATTCACAGGCACAACAGGTTTTGGGATCTCTGCTTGCCCAGAGAAGGGACATCTCACGGTGCGCATCCTCGGCAGAGCCTGTTCCCGAAAAGGCAAACGTCCGGCTCCTTGTCCCACACGGAAGGTGGCAGCCCGGAAAGCTGTTGCTGGTCTTCACCTTCCCCCTGCAGCCTATTCACAGGCACAACAGGTTTTGGGATCTGTGCTTGCCCAGAGAAGGAACATCTCACGGTGCGCATCCTCGGCAGAGCCTGTTCCCGAAAAGGCAAACGTCCGGCTCCTTGTCCCACACGGAAGGTGGCAGCCCTGAAAGCTGTTGCTGATCTTCACCTTCCCCCTGCAGCCTATTCACAGGCACAACAGGTTTTGGGATCTGTGCTTGCCCAGAGAAGGAACATCTCACGGTGCGCATCCTCGGCAGAGCCTGTTCCCGAACAGGCAAACGTCCGGCTCCTTGTCCCACACGGAAGGTGGCAGCCCGGAAAGCTGTTGCTGGTCTTCACCTTCCCCCTGCAGCCTATTCACAGGCAGCACCGCACTGGGAATCTCTGCTTTCCCAAAGACGCAATCTCTCACGGTGCGCATCCTCGGCAGAGCCTGTTCCCGAAAAGGCAAACGTCCGGCTCCTTGTCCCACACGGAAGGTGGCAGCCCGGAAAGCTGTTGCTGGTCTTCACCTTCCCCCTGCAGCCTATTCACAGGCACAACAGGTTTTGGGATCTGTGCTTGCCCAAAGACGCAATCTCTCACGGTGCGCATCCTCGGCAGAGCCTGTTCCCGAAAAGGCAAACGTCCGGCTCCTTGTCCCACACGGAAGGTGGCAGCCCGGAAAGCTGTTGCTGGTCTTCACCTTCCCCCTGCAGCCTATTCACAGGCACAACCGCAGTGGGAATCTCTGCTTTCCCAAAGACGCAATCTCTCACGGTGCGCATCCTCGGCAGAGCCTGTTCCCGAAAAGGCAAACGTCCGGCTCCTTGTCCGACACGGAAGGTGGCAGCCCGGAAAGCTGTTGCTGGTCTTCACCTTCCCCCTGCAGCCTATTCACAGGCACCACCGCACTGGGAATCTCTGCTTTCCCAAAGACGCAATCTCTCATGGTGCGCATCCTCGGCAGAGCCTGTTCCCGAAAAGGCAAACGTCCGGCTCCTTGTCCCACACGGAAGGTGGCAGCCCTGAAAGCTGTTGCTGGTCTTCACCTTCCCCCTGCAGCCTATTCACAGGCACAACAGGT
Source organism: Haliaeetus albicilla (assembly GCF_947461875.1). NCBI lineage: Eukaryota > Metazoa > Chordata > Aves > Accipitriformes > Accipitridae > Haliaeetus > Haliaeetus albicilla. The sequence goes on from NW_027212497.1 coordinate 32,041, forward strand.
TTGGGGATCTGTGCTTGCCCAGAGAAGGAACATCTCACGGTGCGCATCCTCGGCAGAGCCTGTTCTCGAAAAGGCAAACGTCCGGCTCCTTGTCCCACACGGAAGGTGGCAGCCCGGAAAGCTCTTGCTGGTCTTCACCTTCCCCCTGCAGCCTATTCACAGGCACAACAGGTTTTGGGATCTCTGCTTTCCCAAAGACGCAATCTCTCATGGTGCGCATCCTCGGCAGAGCCTGTTCCCGAACAGGCAAACGTCCGGCTCCTTGTCCCACACGGAAGGTGGCAGCCCGGAAAGCTGTTGCTGGTCTTCACCTTCCCCCTGCAGCCTATTCACAGGCACAACAGGTTTTGGGATCTGTGCTTGCCCAGAGAAGGAACATCTCACGGTGCGCATCCTCGGCAGAGCCTGTTCCCGAAAAGGCAAACGTCCGGCTCCTTGTCCCACACGGAAGGTGGCAGCCCGGAAAGCTGTTGCTGGTCTTCACCTTCCCCCTGCAGCCTAGTCACAGGCACAACAGGTTTTGGGATCTGTGCTTGCCCAGAGAAGGAACATCTCACGGTGCGCATCCTCGGCAGAGCCTGTTCCCGAAAAGGCAAACGTCCGGCTCCTTGTCCCACACGGAAGGTGGCAGCCCGGAAAGCTGTTGCTGGTCTTCACCTTCCCCCTGCAGCCTATTCACAGGCACAACCGCACTGGGAATCTCTGCTTTCCCAAAGACGCAATCTCTCATGGTGCGCATCCTCGGCAGAGCCTGTTCCCGAAAAGGCAAACGTCCGGCTCCTTGTCCCACACGGAAGGTGGCAGCCCGGAAAGCTGTTGCTGGTCTTCACCTTCCCCCTGCAGCCTATTCACAGGCACAACAGGTTTTGGGATCTGTGCTTGCCCAGAGAAGGAACATCTCACGGTGCGCATCCTCGGCAGAGCCTGTTCCCGAACAGGCAAACGTCCGGCTCCTTGTCCCACACGGAAGGTGGCAGCCCGGAAAGCTGTTGCTGGTCTTCACCTTCCCCCTGCAGCCTATTCACAGGCACAACAGGTTTTGGGATCTCTGCTTGCCCAGAGAAGGAACGTCTCATGGTGCGCATCCTCGGCAGAGCCTGTTCCCGAAAAGGCAAACGTGCGGCTCCTTGTCCCACACGGAAGGTGGCAGCCCGGAAAGCTCTTGCTGGTCTTCACCTTCCCCCTGCAGCCTATTCACAGGCACCACCGCACTGGGAATCTCTGCTTTCCCAAAGACGCAATCTCTCATGGTGCGCATCCTCGGCAGAGCCTGTTCCCGAAAAGGCAAACGTCCGGCTCCTTGTCCCACACGGAAGGTGGCAGCCCGGAAAGCTCTTGCTGGTCTTCACCTTCCCCCTGCAGCCTATTCACAGGCACAACAGGTTTTGGGATCTGTGCTTGCCCAGAGAAGGAACATCTCACGGTGCGCATCCTCGGCAGAGCCTGTTCCCGAAAAGGCAAACGTCCGGCTCCTTGTCCCACACGGAAGGTGGCAGCCCGGAAAGCTGTTGCTGGTCTTCACCTTCCCCCTGCAGCCTATTCACAGGCACAACAGGTTTGGGGATCTGTGCTTGCCCAGAGAAGGAACATCTCACGCTGCGCATCCTCGGCAGAGCCTGTTCCCGAAAAGGCAAACGTCCGGCTCCTTGTCCCACACGGAAGGTGGCAGCCCGGAAAGCTGTTGCTGGTCTTCACCTTCCCCCTGCAGCCTATTCACAGGCACAACAGGTTTTGGGATCTCTGCTTGCCCAGAGAAGGAACATCTCACGGTGCGCATCCTCGGCAGAGCCTGTTCCCGAAAAGGCAAACGTCCGGCTCCTTGTCCCACACGGAAGGTGGCAGCCCGGAAAGCTGTTGCTGGTCTTCACCTTCCCCCTGCAGCCTATTCACAGGCACAACAGGTTTTGGGATCTGTGCTTGCCCAGAGAAGGAATATCTCACGGTGCGCATCCTCGGCAGAGCCTGTTCCCGAAAAGGCAAACGTCCGGCTCCTTGTCCCACACGGAAGGTGGCAGCCCGGAAAGCTGTTGCTGGTCTTCACCTTCCCCCTGCAGCCTATTCACAGGCACAACAGGTTTTGGGATCTGTGCTTGCCCAGAGAAGGAACATCTCACGGTGCGCATCCTCGGCAGAGCCTGTTCCCGAAAAGGCAAACGTCCGGCTCCTTGTCCCACACGGAAGGTGGCAGCCCGGAAAGCTGTTGCTGGTCTTCACCTTCCCCCTGCAGCCTATTCACAGGCACAACAGGTTTTGGGATCTGTGCTTGCCCAGAGAAGGAACATCTCACGGTGCGCATCCTCGGCAGAGCCTGGTCCCGAAAAGGCAAACGTCCGGCTCCTTGTCCCACACGGAAGGTGGCAGCCCGGAAAGCTGTTGCTGGTCTTCACCTTCCCCCTGCAGCCTATTCACAGGCAGCACCGCACTGGGAATCTCTGCTTTCCCAAAGACGCAATCTCTCATGGTGCGCATCCTCGGCAGAGCCTGTTCCCGAAAAGGCAAACGTCCGGCTCCTTGTCCCACACGGAAGGTGGCAGCCCGGAAAGCTGGTGCTGGTCTTCACCTTCCCCCTGCAGCCTATTCACAGGCACAACAGGTTTTGGGATCTGTGCTTGCCCAGAGAAGGAACATCTCACGGTGCGCATCCTCGGCAGAGCCTGTTCCCGAACAGGCAAACGTCCGGCTCCTTGTCCCACACGGAAGGTGGCAGCCCGGAAAGCTGTTGCTGGTCTTCACCTTCCCCCTGCAGCCTATTCACAGGCACAACCGCAGTGGGAATCTCTGCTTTCCCAAAGATGCAATCTCTCATGGTGCGCATCCTCGGCAGAGCCTGTTCCCGACAAGGCAAACGTCCGGCTCCTTGTCCCACACGGAAGGTGGCAGCCCGGAAAGCTGTTGCTGGTCTTCACCTTCCCCCTGCAGCCTATTCACAGGCACAACAGGTTTTGGGATCTGTGCTTGCCCAGAGAAGGAACGTCTCACGGTGCGCATCCTCGGCAGAGCCTGTTCCCGAAAAGGCAAACGTCCGGCTCCTTGTCCCACACGGAAGGTGGCAGCCCGGAAAGCTGTTGCTGGTCTTCACCTTCCCCCTGCAGCCTATTCACAGGCACCACCGCACTGGGAATCTCTGCTTTCCCAAAGACGCAATCTCTCATGGTGCGCATCCTCGGCAGAGCCTGTTCCCGAAAAGGCAAACGTCCGGCTCCTTGTCCCACACGGAAGGTGGCAGCCCTGAAAGCTGTTGCTGATCTTCACCTTCCCCCTGCAGCCTATTCACAGGCACAACAGGTTTTGGGATCTGTGCTTGCCCAGAGAAGGAACATCTCACGGTGCGCATCCTCGGCAGAGCCTGTTCCCGAAAAGGCAAACGTCCGGCTCCTTGTCCCACACGGAAGGTGGCAGCCCGGAAAGCTGTTGCTGGTCTTCACCTTCCCCCTGCAGCCTATTCACAGGCACCACCGCACTGGGAATCTCTGCTTTCCCAAAGACGCAATCTCTCACGGTGCGCATCCTCGGCAGAGCCTGTTCCCGAAAAGGCAAACGTCCGGCTCCTTGTCCCACACGGAAGGTGGCAGCCCTGAAAGCTGTTGCTGGTCTTCACCTTCCCCCTGCAGCCTATTCACAGGCAGCACCGCACTGGGAATCTCTGCTTTCCCAAAGACGCAATCTCTCATGGTGCGCATCCTCGGCAGAGCCTGTTCCCGAAAAGGCAAACGTCCGGCTCCTTGTCCCACACGGAAGGTGGCAGCCCGGAAAGCTGTTGCTGGTCTTCACCTTCCCCCTGCAGCCTATTCACAGGCACAACAGGTTTTGGGATCTGTGCTTGCCCAGAGAAGGAACATCTCACGGTGCGCATCCTCGGCAGAGCCTGTTCCCGAACAGGCAAACGTCCGGCTCCTTGTCCCACACGGAAGGTGGCAGCCCGGAAAGCTGTTGCTGGTCTTCACCTTCCCCCTGCAGCCTATTCACAGGCACCACCGCACTGGGAATCTCTGCTTTCCCAAAGACGCAATCTCTCACGGTGCACATCCTCGGCAGAGCCTGTTCCCGAAAAGGCAAACGTCCGGCTCCTTGTCCCACACGGAAGGTGGCAGCCCGGAAAGCTGTTGCTGGTCTTCACCTTCCCCCTGCAGCCTATTCACAGGCACAACAGGTTTGGGGATCTGTGCTTGCCCAGAGAAGGAACATCTCACGGTGCGCATCCTCGGCAGAGCCTGTTCCCGAAAAGGCAAACGTCCGGCTCCTTGTCCCACACGGAAGGTGGCAGCCCTGAAAGCTGTTGCTGGTCTTCACCTTCCCCCTGCAGCCTATTCACAGGCACAACAGGTTTGGGGATCTGTGCTTGCCCAGAGAAGGAACATCTCACGGTGCGCATCCTCGGCAGAGCCTGTTCCCGAAAAGGCAAACGTCCGGCTCCTTGTCCCACACGGAAGGTGGCAGCCCTGAAAGCTGTTGCTGGTCTTCACCTTCCCCCTGCAGCCTATTCACAGGCACAACAGGTTTTGGGATCTGTGCTTGCCCAGAGAAGGAACATCTCACGGTGCGCATCCTCGGCAGAGCCTGTTCCCGAAAAGGCAAACGTCCGGCTCCTTGTCCCACACGGAAGGTGGCAGCCCGGAAAGCTGTTGCTGGTCTTCACCTTCCCCCTGCAGCCTATTCACAGGCACAACAGGTTTGGGGATCTGTGCTTGCCCAGAGAAGGAACATCTCACGGTGCGCATCCTCGGCAGAGCCTGTTCCCGAAAAGGCAAACGTCCGGCTCCTTGTCCCACACGGAAGGTGGCAGCCCTGAAAGCTCTTGCTGGTCTTCACCTTCCCCCTGCAGCCTATTCACAGGCACAACAGGTTTTGGGATCTGTGCTTGCCCAGAGAAGGAACATCTCACGGTGCGCATCCTCGGCAGAGCCTGTTCCCGAAAAGGCAAACGTCCGGCTCCTTGTCCCACACGGAAGGTGGCAGCCCGGAAAGCTGTTGCTGGTCTTCACCTTCCCCCTGCAGCCTATTCACAGGCACAACAGGTTTTGGGATCTCTGCTTGCCCAGAGAAGGAACATCTCACGGTGCGCATCCTCGGCAGAGCCTGTTCCCGAAAAGGCAAACGTCCGGCTCCTTGTCCCACACGGAAGGTGGCAGCCCGGAAAGCTGTTGCTGGTCTTCACCTTCCCCCTGCAGCCTATTCACAGGCACAACAGGTTTTGGGATCTGTGCTTGCCCAGAGAAGGAACATCTCACGGTGCGCATCCTCGGCAGAGCCTGTTCCCGAAAAGGCAAACGTCCGGCTCCTTGTCCCACACGGAGGTGGCAGCCCGGAAAGCTGGTGCTGGTCTTCACCTTCCCCCTGCAGCCTATTCACAGGCACAACAGGTTTTGGGATCTGTGCTTGCCCAGAGAAGGAACATCTCACGGTGCGCATCCTCGGCAGAGCCTGTTCCCGAAAAGGCAAACGTCCGGCTCCTTGTCCCACACGGAAGGTGGCAGCCCGGAAAGCTGTTGCTGGTCTTCACCTTACCCCTGCAGCCTATTCACAGGCACAACAGGTTTGGGGATCTGTGCTTGCCCAGAGAAGGAACGTCTCACGGTGCGCATCCTCGGCAGAGCCTGTTCCCGAAAAGGCAAACGTCCGGCTCCTTGTCCCACACGGAAGGTGGCAGCCCTGAAAGCTGTTGCTGGTCTTCACCTTCCCCCTGCAGCCTATTCACAGGCACAACAGGTTTTGGGATCTGTGCTTGCCCAAAGAAGGAACATCTCACGGTGCGCATCCTCGGCAGAGCCTGTTCCCGAAAAGGCAAACGTCCGGCTCCTTGTCCCACACGGAAGGTGGCAGCCCTGAAAGCTGTTGCTGGTCTTCACCTTCCCCCTGCAGCCTATTCACAGGCACAACCGCAGTGGGAATCTCTGCTTTCCCAAAGACGCAATCTCTCACGGTGCGCATCCTCGGCAGAGCCTGTTCCCGAAAAGGCAAACGTCCGGCTCCTTGTCCCACACGGAAGGTGGCAGCCCAGAAAGCTCTTGCTGGTCTTCACCTTCCCCCTGCAGCCTATTCACAGGCACCACCGCACTGGGAATCTCTGCTTTCCCAAAGACGCAATCTCTCATGGTGCGCATCCTCGGCAGAGCCTGTTCCCGAAAAGGCAAACGTCCGGCTCCTTGTCCGACACGGAAGGTGGCAGCCCTGAAAGCTGTTGCTGGTCTTCACCTTCCCCCTGCAGCCTATTCACAGGCACAACAGGTTTGGGGATCTGTGCTTGCCCAGAGAAGGAACATCTCACGGTGCGCATCCTCGGCAGAGCCTGTTCCCGAAAAGGCAAACGTCCGGCTCCTTGTCCCACACGGAAGGTGGCAGCCCGGAAAGCTGTTGCTGGTCTTCACCTTCCCCCTGCAGCCTATTCACAGGCACAACAGGTTTTGGGATCTGTGCTTGCCCAGAGAAGGAACATCTCACGGTGCGCATCCTCGGCAGAGCCTGTTCCCGAAAAGGCAAACGTCCGGCTCCTTGTCCCACACGGAAGGTGGCAGCCCGGAAAGCTGTTGCTGGTCTTCACCTTCCCCCTGCAGCCTATTCACAGGCACAACAGGTTTTGGGATCTGTGCTTGCCCAGAGAAGGAACATCTCACGGTGCGCATCCTCGGCAGAGCCTGTTCCCGAAAAGGCAAACGTCCGGCTCCTTGTCCCACACGGAAGGTGGCAGCCCTGAAAGCTGTTGCTGATCTTCACCTTCCCCCTGCAGCCTATTCACAGGCACAACAGGTTTTGGGATCTGTGCTTGCCCAGAGAAGGAACATCTCACGGTGCGCATCCTCGGCAGAGCCTGTTCCCGAAAAGGCAAACGTCCGGCTCCTTGTCCCACACGGAAGGTGGCAGCCCGGAAAGCTGTTGCTGGTCTTCACCTTCCCCCTGCAGCCTATTCACAGGCACAACAGGTTTTGGGATCTGTGCTTGCCCAGAGAAGGAACATCTCACGGTGCGCATCCTCGGCAGAGCCTGTTCCCGAAAAGGCAAACGTCCGGCTCCTTGTCCCACACGGAAGGTGGCAGCCCGGAAAGCTGTTGCTGGTCTTCACCTTCCCCCTGCAGCCTATTCACAGGCACCACCGCACTGGGAATCTCTGCTTTCCCAAAGACGCAATCTCTCACGGTGCGCATCCTCGGCAGAGCCTGTTCCCGAAAAGGCAAACGTCCGGCTCCTTGTCCCACACGGAAGGTGGCAGCCCGGAAAGCTGTTGCTGGTCTTCACCTTCCCCCTGCAGCCTATTCACAGGCACAACAGGTTTTGGGATCTGTGCTTGCCCAGAGAAGGAACATCTCACGGTGCGCATCCTCGGCAGAGCCTGTTCCCGAACAGGCAAACGTCCGGCTCCTTGTCCCACACGGAAGGTGGCAGCCCGGAAAGCTGTTGCTGGTCTTCACCTTCCCCCTGCAGCCTATTCACAGGCACAACCGCAGTGGGAATCTCTGCTTTCCCAAAGACGCAATCTCTCACGGTGCGCATCCTCGGCAGAGCCTGTTCCCGAAAAGGCAAACGTCCGGCTCCTTGTCCCACACGGAAGGTGGCAGCCCGGAAAGCTGTTGCTGGTCTTCACCTTCCCCCTGCAGCCTATTCACATGCACCACCGCACTGGGAATCTCTGCTTTCCCAAAGACGCAATCTCTCATGGTGCGCATCCTCGGCAGAGCCTGTTCCCGAAAAGGCAAACGTCCGGCTCCTTGTCCCACACGGAAGGTGGCAGCCCGGAAAGCTGTTGCTGGTCTTCACCTTCCCCCTGCAGCCTATTCACAGGCACAACAGGTTTGGGGATCTGTGCTTGCCCAGAGAAGGAACATCTCACGGTGCGCATCCTCGGCAGAGCCTGTTCTCGAAAAGGCAAACGTCCGGCTCCTTGTCCCACACGGAAGGTGGCAGCCCGGAAAGCTGTTGCTGGTCTTCACCTTCCCCCTGCAGCCTATTCACAGGCACAACAGGTTTTGGGATCTCTGCTTTCCCAAAGACGCAATCTCTCATGGTGCGCATCCTCGGCAGAGCCTGTTCCCGAAAAGGCAAACGTCCGGCTCCTTGTCCCACACGGAAGGTGGCAGCCCGGAAAGCTGTTGCTGGTCTTCACCTTCCCCCTGCAGCCTATTCACAGGCACAACAGGTTTTGGGATCTGTGCTTGCCCAGAGAAGGAACATCTCACGGTGCGCATCCTCGGCAGAGCCTGTTCCCGAAAAGGCAAACGTCCGGCTCCTTGTCCCACACGGAAGGTGGCAGCCCGGAAAGCTGTTGCTGGTCTTCACCTTCCCCCTGCAGCCTATTCACAGGCACAACAGGTTTTGGGATCTGTGCTTGCCCAGAGAAGGAACATCTCACGGTGCGCATCCTCGGCAGAGCCTGTTCCCGAACAGGCAAACGTCCGGCTCCTTGTCCCACACGGAAGGTGGCAGCCCTGAAAGCTGTTGCTGGTCTTCACCTTCCCCCTGCAGCCTATTCACAGGCACAACCGCAGTGGGAATCTCTGCTTTCCCAAAGACGCAATCTCTCACGGTGCGCATCCTCGGCAGAGCCTGTTCCCGACAAGGCAAACGTCCGGCTCCTTGTCCCACACGGAAGGTGGCAGCCCGGAAAGCTCTTGCTGGTCTTCACCTTCCCCCTGCAGCCTATTCACAGGCACCACCGCACTGGGAATCTCTGCTTTCCCAAAGACGCAATCTCTCATGGTGCGCATCCTCGGCAGAGCCTGTTCCCGAAAAGGCAAACGTCCGGCTCCTTGTCCCACACGGAAGGTGGCAGCCCTGAAAGCTGTTGCTGATCTTCACCTTCCCCCTGCAGCCTATTCACAGGCACAACAGGTTTTGGGATCTGTGCTTGCCCAGAGAAGGAACATCTCACGGTGCGCATCCTCGGCAGAGCCTGTTCCCGAACAGGCAAACGTCCGGCTCCTTGTCCCACACGGAAGGTGGCAGCCCGGAAAGCTGTTGCTGGTCTTCACCTTCCCCCTGCAGCCTATTCACAGGCACCACCGCACTGGGAATCTCTGCTTTCCCAAAGACGCAATCTCTCATGGTGCGCATCCTCGGCAGAGCCTGTTCCCGAAAAGGCAAACGTCCGGCTCCTTGTCCCACACGGAAGGTGGCAGCCCGGAAAGCTGTTGCTGGTCTTCACCTTCCCCCTGCAGCCTATTCACAGGCACAACAGGTTTTGGGATCTCTGCTTGCCCAGAGAAGGAACGTCTCATGGTGCGCATCCTCGGCAGAGCCTGTTCCCGAAAAGGCAAACGTGCGGCTCCTTGTCCCACACGGAAGGTGGCAGCCCGGAAAGCTCTTGCTGGTCTTCACCTTCCCCCTGCAGCCTATTCACAGGCACCACCGCACTGGGAATCTCTGCTTTCCCAAAGACGCAATCTCTCATGGTGCGCATCCTCGGCAGAGCCTGTTCCCGAAAAGGCAAACGTCCGGCTCCTTGTCCCACACGGAAGGTGGCAGCCCGGAAAGCTCTTGCTGGTCTTCACCTTCCCCCTGCAGCCTATTCACAGGCACAACAGGTTTGGGGATCCGTGCTTGCCCAGAGAAGGAACATCTCACGCTGCGCATCCTCGGCAGAGCCTGTTCCCGAAAAGGCAAACGTCCGGCTCCTTGTCCCACACGGAAGGTGGCAGCCCGGAAAGCTGTTGCTGGTCTTCACCTTCCCCCTGCAGCCTATTCACAGGCACAACAGGTTTTGGGATCTGTGCTTGCCCAGAGAAGGAACATCTCACGGTGCGCATCCTCGGCAGAGCCTGTTCCCGAAAAGGCAAACGTCCGGCTCCTTGTCCCACACGGAAGGTGGCAGCCCGGAAAGCTGTTGCTGGTCTTCACCTTCCCCCTGCAGCCTATTCACAGGCACAACAGGTTTGGGGATCTGTGCTTGCCCAGAGAAGGAACATCTCACGGTGCGCATCCTCGGCAGAGCCTGTTCCCGAAAAGGCAAACGTCCGGCTCCTTGTCCCACACGGAAGGTGGCAGCCCGGAAAGCTGTTGCTGGTCTTCACCTTCCCCCTGCAGCCTATTCACAGGCACAACAGGTTTTGGGATCTCTGCTTGCCCAGAGAAGGAACATCTCACGGTGCGCATCCTCGGCAGAGCCTGTTCCCGAAAAGGCAAACGTCCGGCTCCTTGTCCCACACGGAAGGTGGCAGCCCGGAAAGCTGTTGCTGGTCTTCACCTTCCCCCTGCAGCCTATTCACAGGCACAACAGGTTTTGGGATCTGTGCTTGCCCAGAGAAGGAATATCTCACGGTGCGCATCCTCGGCAGAGCCTGTTCCCGAAAAGGCAAACGTCCGGCTCCTTGTCCCACACGGAAGGTGGCAGCCCGGAAAGCTGTTGCTGGTCTTCACCTTCCCCCTGCAGCCTATTCACAGGCACAACAGGTTTTGGGATCTGTGCTTGCCCAGAGAAGGAACATCTCACGGTGCGCATCCTCGGCAGAGCCTGTTCCCGAAAAGGCAAACGTCCGGCTCCTTGTCCCACACGGAAGGTGGCAGCCCGGAAAGCTGTTGCTGGTCTTCACCTTCCCCCTGCAGCCTATTCACAGGCACAACAGGTTTTGGGATCTGTGCTTGCCCAGAGAAGGAACATCTCACGGTGCGCATCCTCGGCAGAGCCTGGTCCCGAAAAGGCAAACGTCCGGCTCCTTGTCCCACACGGAAGGTGGCAGCCCGGAAAGCTGTTGCTGGTCTTCACCTTCCCCCTGCAGCCTATTCACAGGCAGCACCGCACTGGGAATCTCTGCTTTCCCAAAGACGCAATCTCTCATGGTGCGCATCCTCGGCAGAGCCTGTTCCCGAAAAGGCAAACGTCCGGCTCCTTGTCCCACACGGAAGGTGGCAGCCCGGAAAGCTGGTGCTGGTCTTCACCTTCCCCCTGCAGCCTATTCACAGGCACAACAGGTTTTGGGATCTGTGCTTGCCCAGAGAAGGAACATCTCACGGTGCGCATCCTCGGCAGAGCCTGTTCCCGAACAGGCAAACGTCCGGCTCCTTGTCCCACACGGAAGGTGGCAGCCCGGAAAGCTGTTGCTGGTCTTCACCTTCCCCCTGCAGCCTATTCACAGGCACAACCGCAGTGGGAATCTCTGCTTTCCCAAAGATGCAATCTCTCATGGTGCGCATCCTCGGCAGAGCCTGTTCCCGACAAGGCAAACGTCCGGCTCCTTGTCCCACACGGAAGGTGGCAGCCCGGAAAGCTGTTGCTGGTCTTCACCTTCCCCCTGCAGCCTATTCACAGGCACAACAGGTTTTGGGATCTGTGCTTGCCCAGAGAAGGAACGTCTCACGGTGCGCATCCTCGGCAGAGCCTGTTCCCGAAAAGGCAAACGTCCGGCTCCTTGTCCCACACGGAAGGTGGCAGCCCGGAAAGCTCTTGCTGGTCTTCACCTTCCCCCTGCAGCCTATTCACAGGCACCACCGCACTGGGAATCTCTGCTTTCCCAAAGACGCAATCTCTCATGGTGCGCATCCTCGGCAGAGCCTGTTCCCGAAAAGGCAAACGTCCGGCTCCTTGTCCCACACGGAAGGTGGCAGCCCTGAAAGCTGTTGCTGATCTTCACCTTCCCCCTGCAGCCTATTCACAGGCACAACAGGTTTTGGGATCTGTGCTTGCCCAGAGAAGGAACATCTCACGGTGCGCATCCTCGGCAGAGCCTGTTCCCGAAAAGGCAAACGTCCGGCTCCTTGTCCCACACGGAAGGTGGCAGCCCGGAAAGCTGTTGCTGGTCTTCACCTTCCCCCTGCAGCCTATTCACAGGCACCACCGCACTGGGAATCTCTGCTTTCCCAAAGACGCAATCTCTCACGGTGCGCATCCTCGGCAGAGCCTGTTCCCGAAAAGGCAAACGTCCGGCTCCTTGTCCCACACGGAAGGTGGCAGCCCTGAAAGCTGTTGCTGGTCTTCACCTTCCCCCTGCAGCCTATTCACAGGCAGCACCGCACTGGGAATCTCTGCTTTCCCAAAGACGCAATCTCTCATGGTGCGCATCCTCGGCAGAGCCTGTTCCCGAAAAGGCAAACGTCCGGCTCCTTGTCCCACACGGAAGGTGGCAGCCCGGAAAGCTGTTGCTGGTCTTCACCTTCCCCCTGCAGCCTATTCACAGGCACAACAGGTTTTGGGATCTGTGCTTGCCCAGAGAAGGAACATCTCACGGTGCGCATCCTCGGCAGAGCCTGTTCCCGAACAGGCAAACGTCCGGCTCCTTGTCCCACACGGAAGGTGGCAGCCCGGAAAGCTGTTGCTGGTCTTCACCTTCCCCCTGCAGCCTATTCACAGGCACCACCGCACTGGGAATCTCTGCTTTCCCAAAGACGCAATCTCTCACGGTGCACATCCTCGGCAGAGCCTGTTCCCGAAAAGGCAAACGTCCGGCTCCTTGTCCCACACGGAAGGTGGCAGCCCGGAAAGCTGTTGCTGGTCTTCACCTTCCCCCTGCAGCCTATTCACAGGCACAACAGGTTTGGGGATCTGTGCTTGCCCAGAGAAGGAACATCTCACGGTGCGCATCCTCGGCAGAGCCTGTTCCCGAAAAGGCAAACGTCCGGCTCCTTGTCCCACACGGAAGGTGGCAGCCCTGAAAGCTGTTGCTGGTCTTCACCTTCCCCCTGCAGCCTATTCACAGGCACAACAGGTTTTGGGATCTGTGCTTGCCCAGAGAAGGAACATCTCACGGTGCGCATCCTCGGCAGAGCCTGTTCCCGAAAAGGCAAACGTCCGGCTCCTTGTCCCACACGGAAGGTGGCAGCCCTGAAAGCTGTTGCTGGTCTTCACCTTCCCCCTGCAGCCTATTCACAGGCACAACAGGTTTTGGGATCTGTGCTTGCCCAGAGAAGGAACATCTCACGGTGCGCATCCTCGGCAGAGCCTGTTCCCGAAAAGGCAAACGTCCGGCTCCTTGTCCCACACGGAAGGTGGCAGCCCGGAAAGCTGTTGCTGGTCTTCACCTTCCCCCTGCAGCCTATTCACAGGCACAACAGGTTTGGGGATCTGTGCTTGCCCAGAGAAGGAACGTCTCACGGTGCGCATCCTCGGCAGAGCCTGTTCCCGAAAAGGCAAACGTCCGGCTCCTTGTCCCACACGGAAGGTGGCAGCCCTGAAAGCTCTTGCTGGTCTTCACCTTCCCCCTGCAGCCTATTCACAGGCACAACAGGTTTTGGGATCTGTGCTTGCCCAGAGAAGGAACATCTCACGGTGCGCATCCTCGGCAGAGCCTGTTCCCGAAAAGGCAAACGTCCGGCTCCTTGTCCCACACGGAAGGTGGCAGCCCGGAAAGCTGTTGCTGGTCTTCACCTTCCCCCTGCAGCCTATTCACAGGCACAACAGGTTTTGGGATCTCTGCTTGCCCAGAGAAGGAACATCTCACGGTGCGCATCCTCGGCAGAGCCTGTTCCCGAAAAGGCAAACGTCCGGCTCCTTGTCCCACACGGAAGGTGGCAGCCCGGAAAGCTGTTGCTGGTCTTCACCTTCCCCCTGCAGCCTATTCACAGGCACAACAGGTTTTGGGATCTGTGCTTGCCCAGAGAAGGAACATCTCACGGTGCGCATCCTCGGCAGAGCCTGTTCCCGAAAAGGCAAACGTCCGGCTCCTTGTCCCACACGGAAGGTGGCAGCCCGGAAAGCTGGTGCTGGTCTTCACCTTCCCCCTGCAGCCTATTCACAGGCACAACAGGTTTTGGGATCTGTGCTTGCCCAGAGAAGGAACATCTCACGGTGCGCATCCTCGGCAGAGCCTGTTCCCGAAAAGGCAAACGTCCGGCTCCTTGTCCCACACGGAAGGTGGCAGCCCGGAAAGCTGTTGCTGGTCTTCACCTTACCCCTGCAGCCTATTCACAGGCACAACAGGTTTGGGGATCTGTGCTTGCCCAGAGAAGGAACGTCTCACGGTGCGCATCCTCGGCAGAGCCTGTTCCCGAAAAGGCAAACGTCCGGCTCCTTGTCCCACACGGAAGGTGGCAGCCCTGAAAGCTGTTGCTGGTCTTCACCTTCCCCCTGCAGCCTATTCACAGGCACAACAGGTTTTGGGATCTGTGCTTGCCCAAAGAAGGAACATCTCACGGTGCGCATCCTCGGCAGAGCCTGTTCCCGAAAAGGCAAACGTCCGGCTCCTTGTCCCACACGGAAGGTGGCAGCCCTGAAAGCTGTTGCTGGTCTTCACCTTCCCCCTGCAGCCTATTCACAGGCACAACCGCAGTGGGAATCTCTGCTTTCCCAAAGACGCAATCTCTCACGGTGCGCATCCTCGGCAGAGCCTGTTCCCGAAAAGGCAAACGTCCGGCTCCTTGTCCCACACGGAAGGTGGCAGCCCGGAAAGCTCTTGCTGGTCTTCACCTTCCCCCTGCAGCCTATTCACAGGCACCACCGCACTGGGAATCTCTGCTTTCCCAAAGACGCAATCTCTCATGGTGCGCATCCTCGGCAGAGCCTGTTCCCGAAAAGGCAAACGTCCGGCTCCTTGTCCGACACGGAAGGTGGCAGCCCTGAAAGCTGTTGCTGGTCTTCACCTTCCCCCTGCAGCCTATTCACAGGCACAACAGGTTTGGGGATCTGTGCTTGCCCAGAGAAGGAACATCTCACGGTGCGCATCCTCGGCAGAGCCTGTTCCCGAAAAGGCAAACGTCCGGCTCCTTGTCCCACACGGAAGGTGGCAGCCCGGAAAGCTGTTGCTGGTCTTCACCTTCCCCCTGCAGCCTATTCACAGGCACAACAGGTTTTGGGATCTGTGCTTGCCCAGAGAAGGAACATCTCACGGTGCGCATCCTCGGCAGAGCCTGTTCCCGAAAAGGCAAACGTCCGGCTCCTTGTCCCACACGGAAGGTGGCAGCCCGGAAAGCTGTTGCTGGTCTTCACCTTCCCCCTGCAGCCTATTCACAGGCACAACAGGTTTTGGGATCTGTGCTTGCCCAGAGAAGGAACATCTCACGGTGCGCATCCTCGGCAGAGCCTGTTCCCGAAAAGGCAAACGTCCGGCTCCTTGTCCCACACGGAAGGTGGCAGCCCTGAAAGCTGTTGCTGATCTTCACCTTCCCCCTGCAGCCTATTCACAGGCACAACAGGTTTTGGGATCTGTGCTTGCCCAGAGAAGGAACATCTCACGGTGCGCATCCTCGGCAGAGCCTGTTCCCGAAAAGGCAAACGTCCGGCTCCTTGTCCCACACGGAAGGTGGCAGCCCGGAAAGCTGTTGCTGGTCTTCACCTTCCCCCTGCAGCCTATTCACAGGCACAACAGGTTTTGGGATCTGTGCTTGCCCAGAGAAGGAACATCTCACGGTGCGCATCCTCGGCAGAGCCTGTTCCCGAAAAGGCAAACGTCCGGCTCCTTGTCCCACACGGAAGGTGGCAGCCCGGAAAGCTGTTGCTGGTCTTCACCTTCCCCCTGCAGCCTATTCACAGGCACCACCGCACTGGGAATCTCTGCTTTCCCAAAGACGCAATCTCTCACGGTGCGCATCCTCGGCAGAGCCTGTTCCCGAAAAGGCAAACGTCCGGCTCCTTGTCCCACACGGAAGGTGGCAGCCCGGAAAGCTGTTGCTGGTCTTCACCTTCCCCCTGCAGCCTATTCACAGGCACAACAGGTTTTGGGATCTGTGCTTGCCCAGAGAAGGAACATCTCACGGTGCGCATCCTCGGCAGAGCCTGTTCCCGAACAGGCAAACGTCCGGCTCCTTGTCCCACACGGAAGGTGGCAGCCCGGAAAGCTGTTGCTGGTCTTCACCTTCCCCCTGCAGCCTATTCACAGGCACAACCGCAGTGGGAATCTCTGCTTTCCCAAAGACGCAATCTCTCACGGTGCGCATCCTCGGCAGAGCCTGTTCCCGAAAAGGCAAACGTCCGGCTCCTTGTCCCACACGGAAGGTGGCAGCCCGGAAAGCTGTTGCTGGTCTTCACCTTCCCCCTGCAGCCTATTCACATGCACCACCGCACTGGGAATCTCTGCTTTCCCAAAGACGCAATCTCTCATGGTGCGCATCCTCGGCAGAGCCTGTTCCCGAAAAGGCAAACGTCCGGCTCCTTGTCCCACACGGAAGGTGGCAGCCCGGAAAGCTGTTGCTGGTCTTCACCTTCCCCCTGCAGCCTATTCACAGGCACAACAGGTTTGGGGATCTGTGCTTGCCCAGAGAAGGAACATCTCACGGTGCGCATCCTCGGCAGAGCCTGTTCTCGAAAAGGCAAACGTCCGGCTCCTTGTCCCACACGGAAGGTGGCAGCCCGGAAAGCTGTTGCTGGTCTTCACCTTCCCCCTGCAGCCTATTCACAGGCACAACAGGTTTTGGGATCTCTGCTTTCCCAAAGACGCAATCTCTCATGGTGCGCATCCTCGGCAGAGCCTGTTCCCGAAAAGGCAAACGTCCGGCTCCTTGTCCCACACGGAAGGTGGCAGCCCGGAAAGCTGTTGCTGGTCTTCACCTTCCCCCTGCAGCCTATTCACAGGCACAACAGGTTTTGGGATCTGTGCTTGCCCAGAGAAGGAACATCTCACGGTGCGCATCCTCGGCAGAGCCTGTTCCCGAAAAGGCAAACGTCCGGCTCCTTGTCCCACACGGAAGGTGGCAGCCCGGAAAGCTGTTGCTGGTCTTCACCTTCCCCCTGCAGCCTATTCACAGGCACAACAGGTTTTGGGATCTGTGCTTGCCCAGAGAAGGAACATCTCACGGTGCGCATCCTCGGCAGAGCCTGTTCCCGAACAGGCAAACGTCCGGCTCCTTGTCCCACACGGAAGGTGGCAGCCCGGAAAGCTGTTGCTGGTCTTCACCTTCCCCCTGCAGCCTATTCACAGGCACAACCGCAGTGGGAATCTCTGCTTTCCCAAAGACGCAATCTCTCATGGTGCGCATCCTCGGCAGAGCCTGTTCCCGACAAGGCAAACGTCCGGCTCCTTGTCCCACACGGAAGGTGGCAGCCCGGAAAGCTCTTGCTGGTCTTCACCTTCCCCCTGCAGCCTATTCACAGGCACCACCGCACTGGGAATCTCTGCTTTCCCAAAGACGCAATCTCTCATGGTGCGCATCCTCGGCAGAGCCTGTTCCCGAAAAGGCAAACGTCCGGCTCCTTGTCCCACACGGAAGGTGGCAGCCCTGAAAGCTGTTGCTGATCTTCACCTTCCCCCTGCAGCCTATTCACAGGCACAACAGGTTTTGGGATCTGTGCTTGCCCAGAGAAGGAACATCTCACGGTGCGCATCCTCGGCAGAGCCTGTTCCCGAACAGGCAAACGTCCGGCTCCTTGTCCCACACGGAAGGTGGCAGCCCGGAAAGCTGTTGCTGGTCTTCACCTTCCCCCTGCAGCCTATTCACAGGCACCACCGCACTGGGAATCTCTGCTTTCCCAAAGACGCAATCTCTCATGGTGCGCATCCTCGGCAGAGCCTGTTCCCGAAAAGGCAAACGTCCGGCTCCTTGTCCCACACGGAAGGTGGCAGCCCGGAAAGCTGTTGCTGGTCTTCACCTTCCCCCTGCAGCCTATTCACAGGCACAACAGGTTTTGGGATCTCTGCTTGCCCAGAGAAGGAACGTCTCATGGTGCGCATCCTCGGCAGAGCCTGTTCCCGAAAAGGCAAACGTGCGGCTCCTTGTCCCACACGGAAGGTGGCAGCCCGGAAAGCTCTTGCTGGTCTTCACCTTCCCCCTGCAGCCTATTCACAGGCACCACCGCACTGGGAATCTCTGCTTTCCCAAAGACGCAATCTCTCATGGTGCGCATCCTCGGCAGAGCCTGTTCCCGAAAAGGCAAACGTCCGGCTCCTTGTCCCACACGGAAGGTGGCAGCCCGGAAAGCTCTTGCTGGTCTTCACCTTCCCCCTGCAGCCTATTCACAGGCACAACAGGTTTGGGGATCCGTGCTTGCCCAGAGAAGGAACATCTCACGCTGCGCATCCTCGGCAGAGCCTGTTCCCGAAAAGGCAAACGTCCGGCTCCTTGTCCCACACGGAAGGTGGCAGCCCGGAAAGCTGTTGCTGGTCTTCACCTTCCCCCTGCAGCCTATTCACAGGCACAACAGGTTTTGGGATCTGTGCTTGCCCAGAGAAGGAACATCTCACGGTGCGCATCCTCGGCAGAGCCTGTTCCCGAAAAGGCAAACGTCCGGCTCCTTGTCCCACACGGAAGGTGGCAGCCCGGAAAGCTGTTGCTGGTCTTCACCTTCCCCCTGCAGCCTATTCACAGGCACAACAGGTTTTGGGATCTGTGCTTGCCCAGAGAAGGAATATCTCACGGTGCGCATCCTCGGCAGAGCCTGTTCCCGAAAAGGCAAACGTCCGGCTCCTTGTCCCACACGGAAGGTGGCAGCCCGGAAAGCTGTTGCTGGTCTTCACCTTCCCCCTGCAGCCTATTCACAGGCACAACAGGTTTTGGGATCTGTGCTTGCCCAGAGAAGGAACATCTCACGGTGCGCATCCTCGGCAGAGCCTGTTCCCGAAAAGGCAAACGTCCGGCTCCTTGTCCCACACGGAAGGTGGCAGCCCGGAAAGCTGTTGCTGGTCTTCACCTTCCCCCTGCAGCCTATTCACAGGCACAACAGGTTTTGGGATCTGTGCTTGCCCAGAGAAGGAACATCTCACGGTGCGCATCCTCGGCAGAGCCTGTTCCCGAAAAGGCAAACGTCCGGCTCCTTGTCCCACACGGAAGGTGGCAGCCCGGAAAGCTGTTGCTGGTCTTCACCTTCCCCCTGCAGCCTATTCACAGGCACAACTGGTTTGGGGATCTGTGCTTGCCCAGAGAAGGAACATCTCACGGTGCGCATCCTAGGCAGAGCCTGTTCCCGAAAAGGCAAACGTCCGGCTCCTTGTCCCACACGGAAGGTGGCAGCCCGGAAAGCTGTTGCTGGTCTTCACCTTCCCCCTGCAGCCTATTCACAGGCACCACCGCACTGGGAATCTCTGCTTTCCCAAAGACGCAATCTCTCACGGTGCGCATCCTCGGCAGAGCCTGTTCCCGAAAAGGCAAACGTCCGGCTCCTTGTCCCACACGGAAGGTGGCAGCCCGGAAAGCTGTTGCTGGTCTTCACCTTCCCCCTGCAGCCTATTCACAGGCACCACCGCACTGGGAATCTCTGCTTTCCCAAAGACGCAATCTCTCACGGTGCGCATCCTCGGCAGAGCCTGTTCCCGAAAAGGCAAACGTCCGGCTCCTTGTCCCACACGGAAGGTGGCAGCCCGGAAAGCTGTTGCTGGTCTTCACCTTCCCCCTGCAGCCTATTCACAGGCACAACAGGTTTTGGGATCTGTGCTTGCCCAGAGAAGGAACATCTCACGGTGCGCATCCTCGGCAGAGCCTGTTCCCGAAAAGGCAAACGTCCGGCTCCTTGTCCCACACGGAAGGTGGCAGCCCTGAAAGCTGTTGCTGATCTTCACCTTCCCCCTGCAGCCTATTCACAGGCACAACAGGTTTTGGGATCTGTGCTTGCCCAGAGAAGGAACATCTCACGGTGCGCATCCTCGGCAGAGCCTGTTCCCGAAAAGGCAAACGTCCGGCTCCTTGTCCCACACGGAAGGTGGCAGCCCGGAAAGCTGTTGCTGGTCTTCACCTTCCCCCTGCAGCCTATTCACAGGCACCACCGCACTGGGAATCTCTGCTTTCCCAAAGACGCAATCTCTCACGGTGCGCATCCTCGGCAGAGCCTGTTCCCGAAAAGGCAAACGTCCGGCTCCTTGTCCCACACGGAAGGTGGCAGCCCGGAAAGCTGTTGCTGGTCTTCACCTTCCCCCTGCAGCCTATTCACAGGCACAACAGGTTTTGGGATCTGTGCTTGCCCAGAGAAGGAACATCTCACGGTGCGCATCCTCGGCAGAGCCTGTTCCCGAAAAGGCAAACGTCCGGCTCCTTGTCCCACACGGAAGGTGGCAGCCCTGAAAGCTGTTGCTGATCTTCACCTTCCCCCTGCAGCCTATTCACAGGCACAACAGGTTTTGGGATCTGTGCTTGCCCAGAGAAGGAACATCTCACGGTGCGCATCCTCGGCAGAGCCTGTTCCCGAAAAGGCAAACGTCCGGCTCCTTGTCCCACACGGAAGGTGGCAGCCCGGAAAGCTGTTGCTGGTCTTCACCTTCCCCCTGCAGCCTATTCACAGGCACAACAGGTTTTGGGATCTGTGCTTGCCCAGAGAAGGAACATCTCACGGTGCGCATCCTCGGCAGAGCCTGTTCCCGAACAGGCAAACGTCCGGCTCCTTGTCCCACACGGAAGGTGGCAGCCCGGAAAGCTGTTGCTGGTCTTCACCTTCCCCCTGCAGCCTATTCACAGGCACCACTGCACTGGGAATCTCTGCTTTCCCAAAGACGCAATCTCTCATGGTGCGCATCCTCGGCAGAGCCTGTTCCCGAAAAGGCAAACGTCCAGCTCCTTGTCCCGCTCGGAAGGTGGCAGCCCGGAAAGCTGTTGCTGGTCTTCACCTTCCCCCTGCAGCCTATTCACAGGCACAACAGGTTTTGGGATCTGTGCTTGCCCAGAGAAGGAACATCTCACGGTGCGCATCCTCGGCAGAGCCTGTTCCCGAAAAGGCAAACGTCCGGCTCCTTGTCCCACACGGAAGGTGGCAGCCCGGAAAGCTGTTGCTGGTCTTCACCTTCCCCCTGCAGCCTAGTCACAGGCAGCACCGCACTGGGAATCTCTGCTTTCCCAAAGACGCAATCTCTCATGGTGCGCATCCTCGGCAGAGCCTGTTCCCGAAAAGGCAAACGTCCGGCTCCTTGTCCCACACGGAAGGTGGCAGCCCGGAAAGCTGTTGCTGGTCTTCACCTTCCCCGTGCAGCCTATTCACAGGCACAACAGGTTTTGGGATCTGTGCTTGCCCAGAGAAGGAACATCTCACGGTGCGCATCCTCGGCAGAGCCTGTTCCCGAACAGGCAAACGTCCGGCTCCTTGTCCCACACGGAAGGTGGCAGCCCGGAAAGCTGTTGCTGGTCTTCACCTTCCCCCTGCAGCCTATTCACAGGCACCACCGCACTGGGAATCTCTGCTTTCCCAAAGACGCAATCTCTCATGGTGCGCATCCTCGGCAGAGCCTGTTCCCGAAAAGGCAAACGTCCAGCTCCTTGTCCCGCACGGAAGGTGGCAGCCCGGAAAGCTGTTGCTGGTCTTCACCTTCCCCCTGCAGCCTATTCACAGGCACAACAGGTTTTGGGATCTGTGCTTGCCCAGAGAAGGAACATCTCACGGTGCGCATCCTCGGCAGAGCCTGTTCCCGAAAAGGCAAACGTCCGGCTCCTTGTCCCACACGGAAGGTGGCAGCCCTGAAAGCTGTTGCTGGTCTTCACCTTCCCCCTGCAGCCTATTCACAGGCACAACAGGTTTGGGGATCTGTGCTTGCCCAGAGAAGGAACATCTCACGGTGCGCATCCTCGGCAGAGCCTGTTCCCGAAAAGGCAAACGTCCGGCTCCTTGTCCCACACGGAAGGTGGCAGCCCGGAAAGCTGTTGCTGGTCTTCACCTTCCCCCTGCAGCCTATTCACAGGCACCACCGCACTGGGAATCTCTGCTTTCCCAAAGACGCAATCTCTCACGGTGCGCATCCTCGGCAGAGCCTGTTCCCGAAAAGGCAAACGTCCGGCTCCTTGTCCCACACGGAAGGTGGCAGCCCGGAAAGCTGTTGCTGGTCTTCACCTTCCCCCTGCAGCCTATTCACAGGCACCACCGCACTGGGAATCTCTGCTTTCCCAAAGACGCAATCTCTCACGGTGCGCATCCTCGGCAGAGCCTGTTCCCGAAAAGGCAAACGTCCGGCTCCTTGTCCCACACGGAAGGTGGCAGCCCGGAAAGCTGTTGCTGGTCTTCACCTTCCCCCTGCAGCCTATTCACAGGCACAACAGGTTTTGGGATCTGTGCTTGCCCAGAGAAGGAACATCTCACGGTGCGCATCCTCGGCAGAGCCTGTTCCCGAAAAGGCAAACGTCCGGCTCCTTGTCCCACACGGAAGGTGGCAGCCCGGAAAGCTGTTGCTGGTCTTCACCTTCCCCCTGCAGCCTATTCACAGGCACAACAGGTTTGGGGATCTGTGCTTGCCCAGAGAAGGAACATCTCACGGTGCGCATCCTCGGCAGAGCCTGTTCCCGAAAAGGCAAACGTCCGGCTCCTTGTCCCACACGGAAGGTGGCAGCCCTGAAAGCTGTTGCTGATCTTCACCTTCCCCCTGCAGCCTATTCACAGGCACAACAGGTTTTGGGATCTGTGCTTGCCCAGAGAAGGAACATCTCACGGTGCGCATCCTCGGCAGAGCCTGTTCCCGAAAAGGCAAACGTCCGGCTCCTTGTCCCACACGGAAGGTGGCAGCCCGGAAAGCTGTTGCTGGTCTTCACCTTCCCCCTGCAGCCTATTCACAGGCACAACAGGTTTGGGGATCTGTGCTTGCCCAGAGAAGGAACGTCTCACGGTGCGCATCCTCGGCAGAGCCTGTTCCCGAAAAGGCAAACGTCCGGCTCCTTGTCCCACACGGAAGGTGGCAGCCCTGAAAGCTGTTGCTGGTCTTCACCTTCCCCCTGCAGCCTATTCACAGGCACAACAGGTTTGGGGATCTGTGCTTTCCCAAAGACGCAATCTCTCACGGTGCGCATCCTCGGCAGAGCCTGTTCCCGAAAAGGCAAACGTCCGGCTCCTTGTCCCACACGGAAGGTGGCAGCCCGGAAAGCTGTTGCTGGTCTTCACCTTCCCCCTGCAGCCTATTCACAGGCACAACAGGTTTGGGGATCTGTGCTTTCCCAAAGACGCAATCTCTCACGGTGCGCATCCTCGGCAGAGCCTGTTCCCGAAAAGGCAAACGTCCGGCTCCTTGTCCCACACGGAAGGTGGCAGCCCGGAAAGCTGTTGCTGGTCTTCACCTTCCCCCTGCAGCCTATTCACAGGCACCACTGCACTGGGAATCTCTGCTTTCCCAAAGACGCAATCTCTCATGGTGCGCATCCTCGGCAGAGCCTGTTCCCGAAAAGGCAAACGTCCGGCTCCTTGTCCCACACGGAAGGTGGCAGCCCGGAAAGCTGTTGCTGGTCTTCACCTTCCCCCTGCAGCCTATTCACAGGCACAACAGGTTTTGGGATCTGTGCTTGCCCAGAGAAGGAACATCTCACGGTGCGCACCCTCGGCAGAGCCTGTTCCCGAAAAGGCAAACGTCCGGCTCCTTGTCCCACACAGAAGGAGGCAGCCCGGAATGCTGTTGCTCGTCTTCACCTTCCCCCTGCAGCCTATTCACAGGCACAACAGGTTTTGGGATCTGTGCTTGCCCAGAGAAGGAACATCTCACGGTGCGCATCCTCGGCAGAGCCTGTTCCCGAAAAGGCAAACGTCCGGCTCCTTGTCCCACACGGAAGGTGGCAGCCCGGAAAGCTGTTGCTGGTCTTCACCTTCCCCCTGCAGCCTATTCACAGGCACAACAGGTTTTGGGATCTGTGCTTGCCCAGAGAAGGAACATCTCACGGTGCGCATCCTCGGCAGAGCCTGTTCCCGAAAAGGCAAACGTCCGGCTCCTTGTCCCACACGGAAGGTGGCAGCCCGGAAAGCTGTTGCTGGTCTTCACCTTCCCCCTGCAGCCTATTCACAGGAACAACAGGTTTGGGGATCTGTGCTTGCCCAGAGAAGGAACGTCTCACGGTGCGCATCCTCGGCAGAGCCTGTTCCCGAAAAGGCAAACGTCCGGCTCCTTGTCCCACACGGAAGGTGGCAGCCCTGAAAGCTGTTGCTGGTCTTCACCTTCCCCCTGCAGCCTATTCACAGGCACCACCGCACTGGGAATCTCTGCTTTCCCAAAGACGCAATCTCTCACGGTGCGCATCCTCGGCAGAGCCTGTTCCCGAAAAGGCAAACGTCCGGCTCCTTGTCCCACACGGAAGGTGGCAGCCCGGAAAGCTGTTGCTGGTCTTCACCTTCCCCCTGCAGCCTATTCACAGGCACAACAGGTTTGGGGATCTGTGCTTTCCCAAAGACGCAATCTCTCACGGTGCGCATCCTCGGCAGAGCCTGTTCCCGAAAAGGCAAACGTCCGGCTCCTTGTCCCACACGGAAGGTGGCAGCCCGGAAAGCTGTTGCTGGTCTTCACCTTCCCCCTGCAGCCTATTCACAGGCACCACTGCACTGGGAATCTCTGCTTTCCCAAAGACGCAATCTCTCATGGTGCGCATCCTCGGCAGAGCCTGTTCCCGAAAAGGCAAACGTCCGGCTCCTTGTCCCACACGGAAGGTGGCAGCCCGGAAAGCTGTTGCTGGTCTTCACCTTCCCCCTGCAGCCTATTCACAGGCACAACAGGTTTTGGGATCTCTGCTTGCCCAGAGAAGGAACATCTCACGGTGCGCACCCTCGGCAGAGCCTGTTCCCGAAAAGGCAAACGTCCGGCTCCTTGTCCCACACAGAAGGAGGCAGCCCGGAATGCTGTTGCTCGTCTTCACCTTCCCCCTGCAGCCTATTCACAGGCACAACAGGTTTTGGGATCTGTGCTTGCCCAGAGAAGGAACATCTCACGGTGCGCATCCTCGGCAGAGCCTGTTCCCGAAAAGGCAAACGTCCGGCTCCTTGTCCCACACGGAAGGTGGCAGCCCGGAAAGCTGTTGCTGGTCTTCACCTTCCCCCTGCAGCCTATTCACAGGCACAACAGGTTTTGGGATCTGTGCTTGCCCAGAGAAGGAACATCTCACGGTGCGCATCCTCGGCAGAGCCTGTTCCCAAAAAGGCAAACGTCCGGCTCCTTGTCCCACACGGAAGGTGGCAGCCCGGAAAGCTGTTGCTGGTCTTCACCTTCCCCCTGCAGCCTATTCACAGGCACAACAGGTTTTGGGATCTGTGCTTGCCCAGAGAAGGAACGTCTCATGGTGCGCATCCTCGGCAGAGCCTGTTCCCGAAAAGGCAAACGTCCGGCTCCTTGTCCCACACGGAAGGTGGCAGCCCGGAAAGCTGTTGCTGGTCTTCACCTTCCCCCTGCAGCCTATTCACAGACACCACCGCACTGGGAATCTCTGCTTTCCCAAAGACGCAATCTCTCATGGTGCGCATCCTCGGCAGAGCCTGTTCCCGAAAAGGCAAACGTCCGGCTCCTTGTCCCACACGGAAGGTGGCAGCCCGGAAAGCTGTTGCTGGTCTTCACCTTCCCCCTGCAGCCTATTCACAGGCACAACAGGTTTTGGGATCTCTGCTTGCCCAGAGAAGGAACATCTCACGGTGCGCATCCTCGGCAGAGCCTGTTCCCGAAAAGGCAAACGTCCGGCTCCTTGTCCCACACGGAAGGTGGCAGCCCTGAAAGCTGTTGCTGGTCTTCACCTTCCCCCTGCAGCCTATTCACAGGCACAACAGGTTTTGGGATCTGTGCTTGCCCAGAGAAGGAACATCTCACGGTGCGCATCCTCGGCAGAGCCTGTTCCCAAAAGGCAAACGTCCGGCTCCTTGTCCCACACGGAAGGTGGCAGCCCGGAAAGCTGTTGCTGGTCTTCACCTTCCCCCTGCAGCCTATTCACAGGCACCACCGCACTGGGAATCTCTGCTTTCCCAAAGACGCAATCTCTCATGGTGCGCCTCCTGGGCAGAGCCTGTTCCCGAAAAGGCAAACGTCCGGCTCCTTGTCCCACACGGAAGGTGGCAGCCCGGAAAGCTGTTGCTGGTCTTCACCTTCCCCCTGCAGCCTATTCACAGGCACAACAGGTTTTGGGATCTCTGCTTGCCCAGAGAAGGAACATCTCACGGTGCGCATCCTCGGCAGAGCCTGTTCCCGAAAAGGCAAACGTCCGGCTCCTTGTCCCACACGGAAGGTGGCAGCCCGGAAAGCTGGTGCTGGTCTTCACCTTCCCCCTGCAGCCTATTCACAGGCACCACCGCACTGGGAATCTCTGCTTTCCCAAAGACGCAATCTCTCACGGTGCGCATCCTCGGCAGAGCCTGTTCCCGAAAAGGCAAACGTCCGGCTCCTTGTCCCACACGGAAGGTGGCAGCCCGGAAAGCTGTGGCTGGTCTGCACCTTCCCCCTGCAGCCTATTCACAGGCACAACAGGTTTTGGGATCTGTGCTTGCCCAGAGAAGGAACATCTCACGGTGCGCATCCTCGGCAGAGCCTGTTCCCGAAAAGGCAAACGTCCAGCTCCTTGTCCCGCACGGAAGGTGGCAGCCCGGAAAGCTGTTGCTGGTCTTCACCTTCCCCCTGCAGCCTATTCACAGGAACAACAGGTTTTGGGATCTGTGCTTGCCCAGAGAAGGAACATCTCACGGTGCGCATCCTCGGCAGAGCCTGTTCCCGAAAAGGCAAACGTCCGGCTCCTTGTCCCACACGGAAGGTGGCAGCCCGGAAAGCTGTTGCTGGTCTTCACCTTCCCCCTGCAGCCTATTCACAGGCACAACAGGTTTGGGGATCTGTGCTTGCCCAGAGAAGGAACATCTCACGGTGCGCATCCTCGGCAGAGCCTGTTCCCGAAAAGGCAAACGTCCGGCTCCTTGTCCCACACGGAAGGTGGCAGCCCGGAAAGCTGTTGCTGGTCTTCACCTTCCCCCTGCAGCCTATTCACAGGCACCACCGCACTGGGAATCTCTGCTTTCCCAAAGACGCAATCTCTCACGGTGCGCATCCTCGGCAGAGCCTGTTCCCGAAAAGGCAAACGTCCGGCTCCTTGTCCCACACGGAAGGTGGCAGCCCGGAAAGCTGTTGCTCGTCTTCACCTTCCCCCTGCAGCCTATTCACAGGCACCACCGCACTGGGAATCTCTGCTTTCCCAAAGACGCAATCTCTCACGGTGCACATCCTCGGCAGAGCCTGTTCCCGAAAAGGCAAACGTCCGGCTCCTTGTCCCACACGGAAGGTGGCAGCCCGGAAAGCTGTTGCTGGTCTTCACCTTCCCCCTGCAGCCTATTCACAGGCACAACAGGTTTGGGGATCTGTGCTTGCCCAGAGAAGGAACATCTCACGGTGCGCATCCTCGGCAGAGCCTGTTCCCGAAAAGGCAAACGTCCGGCTCCTTGTCCCACACGGAAGGTGGCAGCCCGGAAAGCTGTTGCTGGTCTTCACCTTCCCCCTGCAGCCTATTCACAGGCACAACAGGTTTTGGGATCTCTGCTTGCCCAAAGACGCAATCTCTCACGGTGCGCATCCTCGGCAGAGCCTGTTCCCGAAAAGGCAAACGTCCGGCTCCTTGTCCCACACGGAAGGTGGCAGCCCTGAAAGCTGTTGCTGGTCTTCACCTTCCCCCTGCAGCCTATTCACAGGCACAACAGGTTTTGGGATCTGTGCTTGCCCAGAGAAGGAACATCTCACGGTGCGCATCCTCGGCAGAGCCTGTTCCCGAAAAGGCAAACGTCCGGCTCCTTGTCCCACACGGAAGGTGGCAGCCCTGAAAGCTGTTGCTGGTCTTCACCTTCCCCCTGCAGCCTAGTCACAGGCACAACAGGTTTGGGGATCTGTGCTTGCCCAGAGAAGGAACATCTCACGGTGCGCATCCTCGGCAGAGCCTGTTCCCGAAAAGGCAAACGTCCGGCTCCTTGTCCCACACGGAAGGTGGCAGCCCGGAAAGCTGTTGCTCGTCTTCACCTTCCCCCTGCAGCCTATTCACAGGCACAACAGGTTTTGGGATCTGTGCTTGCCCAGAGAAGGAACGTCTCACGGTGCGCATCCTCGGCAGAGCCTGTTCCCGAAAAGGCAAACGTCC
The DNA here is from genome assembly GCF_947461875.1 of Haliaeetus albicilla. Classification (NCBI taxonomy): domain Eukaryota; kingdom Metazoa; phylum Chordata; class Aves; order Accipitriformes; family Accipitridae; genus Haliaeetus; species Haliaeetus albicilla. Next base: position 59,629 of record NW_027212497.1, read on the forward strand.
GGCTCCTTGTCCCACACGGAAGGTGGCAGCCCTGAAAGCTCTTGCTGGTCTTCACCTTCCCCCTGCAGCCTATTCACAGGCACAACAGGTTTTGGGATCTGTGCTTGCCCAGAGAAGGAACATCTCACGGTGCGCATCCTCGGCAGAGCCTGTTCCCGAAAAGGCAAACGTCCGGCTCCTTGTCCCACACGGAAGGTGGCAGCCCGGAAAGCTGTTGCTGGTCTTCACCTTCCCCCTGCAGCCTATTCACAGGCACAACAGGTTTTGGGATCTCTGCTTGCCCAGAGAAGGAACATCTCACGGTGCGCATCCTCGGCAGAGCCTGTTCCCGAAAAGGCAAACGTCCGGCTCCTTGTCCCACACGGAAGGTGGCAGCCCGGAAAGCTGTTGCTGGTCTTCACCTTCCCCCTGCAGCCTATTCACAGGCACAACAGGTTTGGGGATCTGTGCTTGCCCAGAGAAGGAACATCTCACGGTGCGCATCCTCGGCAGAGCCTGTTCCCGAAAAGGCAAACGTCCGGCTCCTTGTCCCACACGGAAGGTGGCAGCCCTGAAAGCTGTTGCTGATCTTCACCTTCCCCCTGCAGCCTATTCACAGGCACAACAGGTTTTGGGATCTGTGCTTGCCCAGAGAAGGAACATCTCACGGTGCGCATCCTCGGCAGAGCCTGTTCCCGAAAAGGCAAACGTCCGGCTCCTTGTCCCACACGGAAGGTGGCAGCCCGGAAAGCTGTTGCTGGTCTTCACCTTCCCCCTGCAGCCTATTCACAGGCACAACAGGTTTGGGGATCTGTGCTTGCCCAGAGAAGGAACGTCTCACGGTGCGCATCCTCGGCAGAGCCTGTTCCCGAAAAGGCAAACGTCCGGCTCCTTGTCCCACACGGAAGGTGGCAGCCCTGAAAGCTGTTGCTGGTCTTCACCTTCCCCCTGCAGCCTATTCACAGGCACAACAGGTTTTGGGATCTGTGCTTGCCCAAAGAAGGAACATCTCACGGTGCGCATCCTCGGCAGAGCCTGTTCCCGAAAAGGCAAACGTCCGGCTCCTTGTCCCACACGGAAGGTGGCAGCCCGGAAAGCTGTTGCTGGTCTTCACCTTCCCCCTGCAGCCTATTCACAGGCACCACCGCACTGGGAATCTCTGCTTTCCCAAAGACGCAATCTCTCATGGTGCGCATCTTCGGCAGAGCCTGTTCCCGAAAAGGCAAACGTCCGGCTCCTTGTCCCACACGGAAGGTGGCAGCCCGGAAAGCTGTTGCTGGTCTTCACCTTCCCCCTGCAGCCTATTCACAGGCACAACAGGTTTGGGGATCTGTGCTTGCCCAGAGAAGGAACATCTCACGGTGCGCATCCTCGGCAGAGCCTGTTCCCGAAAAGGCAAACGTCCGGCTCCTTGTCCCACACGGAAGGTGGCAGCCCGGAAAGCTGTTGCTGGTCTTCACCTTCCCCCTGCAGCCTATTCACAGGCACAACAGGTTTTGGGATCTGTGCTTGCCCAGAGAAGGAACATCTCACGGTGCGCATCCTCGGCAGAGCCTGTTCCCGAAAAGGCAAACGTCCGGCTCCTTGTCCCACACGGAAGGTGGCAGCCCGGAAAGCTGTTGCTGGTCTTCACCTTCCCCCTGCAGCCTATTCACAGGCACAACAGGTTTTGGGATCTGTGCTTGCCCAGAGAAGGAACATCTCACGGTGCGCATCCTCGGCAGAGCCTGTTCCCGAAAAGGCAAACGTCCGGCTCCTTGTCCCACACGGAAGGTGGCAGCCCTGAAAGCTGTTGCTGATCTTCACCTTCCCCCTGCAGCCTATTCACAGGCACAACAGGTTTTGGGATCTGTGCTTGCCCAGAGAAGGAACATCTCACGGTGCGCATCCTCGGCAGAGCCTGTTCCCGAAAAGGCAAACGTCCGGCTCCTTGTCCCACACGGAAGGTGGCAGCCCGGAAAGCTGTTGCTGGTCTTCACCTTCCCCGTGCAGCCTATTCACAGGCACAACAGGTTTTGGGATCTGTGCTTGCCCAGAGAAGTAACATCTCACGGTGCGCATCCTCGGCAGAGCCTGTTCCCGAAAAGGCAAACGTCCGGCTCCTTGTCCCACACGGAAGGTGGCAGCCCGGAAAGCTCTTGCTGGTCTTCACCTTCCCCCTGCAGCCTATTCACAGGCACCACCGCACTGGGAATCTCTGCTTTCCCAAAGACGCAATCTCTCACGGTGCGCATCCTCGGCAGAGCCTGTTCCCGAAAAGGCAAACGTCCGGCTCCTTGTCCCACACGGAAGGTGGCAGCCCGGAAAGCTGTTGCTGGTCTTCACCTTCCCCCTGCAGCCTATTCACAGGCACAACAGGTTTTGGGATCTGTGCTTGCCCAGAGAAGGAACATCTCACGGTGCGCATCCTCGGCAGAGCCTGTTCCCGAAAAGGCAAACGTCCGGCTCCTTGTCCCACACGGAAGGTGGCAGCCCGGAAAGCTGTTGCTGGTCTTCACCTTCCCCCTGCAGCCTATTCACAGGCACCACTGCACTGGGAATCTCTGCTTTCCCAAAGACGCAATCTCTCACGGTGCGCATCCTCGGCAGAGCCTGTTCCCGAAAAGGCAAACGTCCGGCTCCTTGTCCCACACGGAAGGTGGCAGCCCTGAAAGCTGTTGCTGGTCTTCACCTTCCCCCTGCAGCCTAGTCACAGGCACAACAGGTTTGGGGATCTGTGCTTGCCCAGAGAAGGAACATCTCACGGTGCGCATCCTCGGCAGAGCCTGTTCCCGAAAAGGCAAACGTCCGGCTCCTTGTCCCACACGGAAGGTGGCAGCCCGGAAAGCTCTTGCTGGTCTTCACCTTCCCCCTGCAGCCTATTCACAGGCACAACAGGTTTGGGGATCTGTGCTTGCCCAGAGAAGGAACATCTCACGGTGCGCATCCTCGGCAGAGCCTGTTCCCGAAAAGGCAAACGTCCGGCTCCTTGTCCCACACGGAAGGTGGCAGCCCGGAAAGCTGGTGCTGGTCTTCACCTTCCCCCTGCAGCCTATTCACAGGCACAACAGGTTTTGGGATCTGTGCTTGCCCAGAGAAGGAACATCTCACGGTGCGCATCCTCGGCAGAGCCTGTTCCCGAAAAGGCAAACGTCCGGCTCCTTGTCCCACACGGAAGGTGGCAGCCCTGAAAGCTCTTGCTGGTCTTCACCTTCCCCCTGCAGCCTAGTCACAGGCACCACCGCACTGGGAATCTCTGCTTTCCCAAAGACGCAATCTCTCACGGTGCGCCTCCTGGGCAGAGCCTGTTCCCGAAAAGGCAAACGTCCGGCTCCTTGTCCCACACGGAAGGTGGCAGCCCGGAAAGCTGTTGCTGGTCTTCACCTTCCCCCTGCAGCCTATTCACAGGCACAACAGGTTTGGGGATCTGTGCTTGCCCAGAGAAGGAACATCTCACGGTGCGCATCCTCGGCAGAGCCTGTTCCCGAAAAGGCAAACGTCCGGCTCCTTGTCCCACACGGAAGGTGGCAGCCCTGAAAGCTCTTGCTGGTCTTCACCTTCCCCCTGCAGCCTATTCACAGGCACCAACGCACTGGGAATCTCTGCTTTCCCAAAGACGCAATCTCTCACGGTGCGCATCCTCGGCAGAGCCTGTTCCCGAAAAGGCAAACGTCCGGCTCCTTGTCCCACACGGAAGGTGGCAGCCCGGAAAGCTGTTGCTGGTCTTCACCTTCCCCCTGCAGCCTATTCACAGGCACAACAGGTTTTGGGATATGTGCTTGCCCAGAGAAGGAACATCTCACGGTGCGCATCCTCGGCAGAGCCTCTTCCCGAAAAGGCAAACATCCGGCTCCTTGTCCCACACGGAAGGTGGCAGCCCGGAAAGCTGTTGCTGGTCTTCACCTTCCCCCTGCAGCCTATTCACAGGCACCACCGCACTGGGAATCTCTGCTTTCCCAAAGACGCAATCTCTCACGGTGCGCATCCTCGGCAGAGCCTGTTCCCGAAAAGGCAAACGTCCGGCTCCTTGTCCCACACGGAAGGTGGCAGCCCGGAAAGCTGTTGCTGGTCTTCACCTTCCCCCTGCAGCCTATTCACAGGCACAACAGGTTTTGGATCTGTGCTTGCCCAGAGAAGGAACATCTCACGGTGCGCATCCTCGGCAGAGCCTGTTCCCGAAAAGGCAAACGTCCGGCTCCTTGTCCCACACGGAAGGTGGCAGCCCGGAAAGCTGTTGCTGGTCTTCACCTTCCCCCTGCAGCCTATTCACAGGCACAACAGGTTTGGGGATCTGTGCTTGCCCAGAGAAGGAACATCTCACGGTGCGCATCCTCGGCAGAGCCTGTTCCCGAAAAGGCAAACGTCCGGCTCCTTGTCCCACACGGAAGGTGGCAGCCCGGAAAGCTGGTGCTGGTCTTCACCTTCCCCCTGCAGCCTATTCACAGGCACAACAGGTTTTGGGATCTGTGCTTGCCCAGAGAAGGAACATCTCACGGTGCGCATCCTCGGCAGAGCCTGTTCCCGAAAAGGCAAACGTCCGGCTCCTTGTCCCACACGGAAGGTGGCAGCCCGGAAAGCTGTTGCTGGTCTTCACCTTCCCCCTGCAGCCTATTCACAGGCACCACCGCACTGGGAATCTCTGCTTTCCCAAAGACGCAATCTCTCACGGTGCGCATCCTCGGCAGAGCCTGTTCCCGAAAAGGCAAACGTCCGGCTCCTTGTCCCACACGGAAGGTGGCAGCCCTGAAAGCTCTTGCTGGTCTGCACCTTCCCCCTGCAGCCTATTCACAGGCACAACAGGTTTTGGGATCTGTGCTTGCCCAGAGAAGGAACATCTCACGGTGCGCATCCTCGGCAGAGCCTGTTCCCGAAAAGGCAAACGTCCGGCTCCTTGTCCCACACGGAAGGTGGCAGCCCGGAAAGCTGTTGCTGGTCTTCACCTTCCCCCTGCAGCCTATTCACAGGCACAACAGGTTTTGGGATCTGTGCTTGCCCAGAGAAGGAACATCTCACGGTGCGCATCCTCGGCAGAGCCTGTTCCCGAAAAGGCAAACGTCCGGCTCCTTGTCCCACACGGAAGGTGGCAGCCCGGAAAGCTGTTGCTGGTCTTCACCTTCCCCCTGCAGCCTATTCACAGGCACAACAGGTTTGGGGATCTGTGCTTGCCCAGAGAAGGAACATCTCACAGTGCGCACCCACGGCAGAGCCTGTTCCCGAAAAGGCAAACGTCCGGCTCCTTGTCCCACACGGAAGGTGGCAGCCCGGAAAGCTCTTGCTGGTCTTCACCTTCCCCCTGCAGCCTATTCACAGGCACCACCGCACTGGGAATCTCTGCTTTCCCAAAGACGCAATCTCTCACGGTGCGCATCCTCGGCAGAGCCTGTTCCCGAAAAGGCAAACGTCCGGCTCCTTGTCCCACACGGAAGGTGGCAGCCCGGAAAGCTGTTGCTGGTCTTCACCTTCCCCCTGCAGCCTATTCACAGGCACAACAGGTTTTGGGATCTGTGCTTGCCCAGAGAAGGAACATCTCACGGTGCGCATCCTCGGCAGAGCCTGTTCCCGAAAAGGCAAACGTCCAGCTCCTTGTCCCACACGGAAGGTGGCAGCCCGGAAAGCTGTTGCTGGTCTTCACCTTCCCCCTGCAGCCTATTCACAGGCACAACAGGTTTGGGGATCTGTGCTTGCCCAGAGAAGGAACATCTCACGGTGCGCATCCTCGGCAGAGCCTGTTCCCGAAAAGGCAAACGTCCGGCTCCTTGTCCCACACGGAAGGTGGCAGCCCGGAAAGCTGTTGCTGGTCTTCACCTTCCCCCTGCAGCCTATTCACAGGCACAACAGGTTTGGGGATCTGTGCTTGCCCAGAGAAGGAACATCTCACGGTGCGCATCCTCGGCAGAGCCTCTTCCCGAAAAGGCAAACATCCGGCTCCTTGTCCCACACGGAAGGTGGCAGCCCGGAAAGCTGTTGCTGGTCTTCACCTTCCCCCTGCAGCCTATTCACAGGCACCACCGCACTGGGAATCTCTGCTTTCCCAAAGACGCAATCTCTCACGGTGCGCATCCTCGGCAGAGCCTGTTCCCGAAAAGGCAAACGTCCGGCTCCTTGTCCCACACGGAAGGTGGCAGCCCGGAAAGCTGTTGCTGGTCTTCACCTTCCCCCTGCAGCCTATTCACAGGCACAACAGGTTTTGGATCTGTGCTTGCCCAGAGAAGGAACATCTCACGGTGCGCATCCTCGGCAGAGCCTGTTCCCGAAAAGGCAAACGTCCGGCTCCTTGTCCCACACGGAAGGTGGCAGCCCGGAAAGCTGTTGCTGGTCTTCACCTTCCCCCTGCAGCCTATTCACAGGCACAACAGGTTTGGGGATCTGTGCTTGCCCAGAGAAGGAACATCTCACGGTGCGCATCCTCGGCAGAGCCTGTTCCCGAAAAGGCAAACGTCCGGCTCCTTGTCCCACACGGAAGGTGGCAGCCCGGAAAGCTGGTGCTGGTCTTCACCTTCCCCCTGCAGCCTATTCACAGGCACAACAGGTTTTGGGATCTGTGCTTGCCCAGAGAAGGAACATCTCACGGTGCGCATCCTCGGCAGAGCCTGTTCCCGAAAAGGCAAACGTCCGGCTCCTTGTCCCACACGGAAGGTGGCAGCCCGGAAAGCTGTTGCTGGTCTTCACCTTCCCCCTGCAGCCTATTCACAGGCACCACCGCACTGGGAATCTCTGCTTTCCCAAAGACGCAATCTCTCACGGTGCGCATCCTCGGCAGAGCCTGTTCCCGAAAAGGCAAACGTCCGGCTCCTTGTCCCACACGGAAGGTGGCAGCCCTGAAAGCTCTTGCTGGTCTGCACCTTCCCCCTGCAGCCTATTCACAGGCACAACAGGTTTTGGGATCTGTGCTTGCCCAGAGAAGGAACATCTCACGGTGCGCATCCTCGGCAGAGCCTGTTCCCGAAAAGGCAAACGTCCGGCTCCTTGTCCCACACGGAAGGTGGCAGCCCGGAAAGCTGTTGCTGGTCTTCACCTTCCCCCTGCAGCCTATTCACAGGCACAACAGGTTTTGGGATCTGTGCTTGCCCAGAGAAGGAACATCTCACGGTGCGCATCCTCGGCAGAGCCTGTTCCCGAAAAGGCAAACGTCCGGCTCCTTGTCCCACACGGAAGGTGGCAGCCCGGAAAGCTGTTGCTGGTCTTCACCTTCCCCCTGCAGCCTATTCACAGGCACAACAGGTTTGGGGATCTGTGCTTGCCCAGAGAAGGAACATCTCACAGTGCGCACCCACGGCAGAGCCTGTTCCCGAAAAGGCAAACGTCCGGCTCCTTGTCCCACACGGAAGGTGGCAGCCCGGAAAGCTCTTGCTGGTCTTCACCTTCCCCCTGCAGCCTATTCACAGGCACCACCGCACTGGGAATCTCTGCTTTCCCAAAGACGCAATCTCTCACGGTGCGCATCCTCGGCAGAGCCTGTTCCCGAAAAGGCAAACGTCCGGCTCCTTGTCCCACACGGAAGGTGGCAGCCCGGAAAGCTGTTGCTGGTCTTCACCTTCCCCCTGCAGCCTATTCACAGGCACAACAGGTTTTGGGATCTGTGCTTGCCCAGAGAAGGAACATCTCACGGTGCGCATCCTCGGCAGAGCCTGTTCCCGAAAAGGCAAACGTCCAGCTCCTTGTCCCACACGGAAGGTGGCAGCCCGGAAAGCTGTTGCTGGTCTTCACCTTCCCCCTGCAGCCTATTCACAGGCACAACAGGTTTGGGGATCTGTGCTTGCCCAGAGAAGGAACATCTCACGGTGCGCATCCTCGGCAGAGCCTGTTCCCGAAAAGGCAAACGTCCGGCTCCTTGTCCCACATGGAAGGTGGCAGCCCGGAAAGCTGTTGCTGGTCTTCACCTTCCCCCTGCAGCCTATTCACAGGCACAACAGGTTTTGGGATCTGTGCTTGCCCAGAGAAGGAACATCTCACGGTACGCATCCTCGGCAGAGCCTGTTCCCGAAAAGGCAAACGTCCGGCTCCTTGTCCCACACGGAAGGTGGCAGCCCTGAAAGCTGTTGCTGGTCTTCACCTTCCCCCTGCAGCCTATTCACAGGCACAACCGCACTGGGAATCTCTGCTTTCCCAAAGACGCAATCTGTATGGTGCGCATCCTCGGCAGAGCCTGTTCCCGAAAAGGCAAACGTCCGGCTCCTTGTCCCACACGGAAGGTGGCAGCCCTGAAAGCTCTTGCTGGTCTTCACCTTCCCCCTGCAGCCTATTCACAGGCACAACAGGTTTTGGGATCTGTGCTTGCCCAGAGAAGGAACATCTCACGGTGCGCATCCTCGGCAGAGCCTGTTCCCGAAAAGGCAAACGTCCGGCTCCTTGTCCCACACGGAAGGTGGCAGCCCAGAAAGCTGTTGCTGGTCTTCACCTTCCCCCTGCAGCCTATTCACAGGCACAACAGGTTTTGGGATCTGTGCTTGCCCAGAGAAGGAACATCTCACGGTGCGCATCCTCGGCAGAGCCTGTTCCCGAAAAGGCAAACGTCCGGCTCCTTGTCCCACACGGAAGGTGGCAGCCCGGAAAGCTGTTGCTGGTCTTCACCTTCCCCCTGCAGCCTAGTCACAGGCACAACAGGTTTTGGGATCTGTGCTTGCCCAGAGAAGGAACATCTCACGGTGCGCATCCTCGGCAGAGCCTGTTCCCGAAAAGGCAAACGTCCGGCTCCTTGTCCCACACGGAAGGTGGCAGCCCGGAAAGCTGGTGCTGGTCTTCACCTTCCCCCTGCAGCCTATTCACAGGCACAACAGGTTTTGGGATCTGTGCTTGCCCAGAGAAGGAACATCTCACGGTGCGCATCCTCGGCAGAGCCTGTTCCCGAAAAGGCAAACGTCCGGCTCCTTGTCCCACACGGAAGGTGGCAGCCCGGAAAGCTGTTGCTGGTCTTCACCTTCCCCCTGCAGCCTATTCACAGGCACCACCGCACTGGGAATCTCTGCTTTCCCAAAGACGCAATCTCTCACGGTGCGCATCCTCGGCAGAGCCTGTTCCCGAAAAGGCAAACGTCCGGCTCCTTGTCCCACACGGAAGGTGGCAGCCCTGAAAGCTCTTGCTGGTCTGCACCTTCCCCCTGCAGCCTATTCACAGGCACAACAGGTTTTGGGATCTGTGCTTGCCCAGAGAAGGAACATCTCACGGTGCGCATCCTCGGCAGAGCCTGTTCCCGAAAAGGCAAACGTCCGGCTCCTTGTCCCACACGGAAGGTGGCAGCCCGGAAAGCTGTTGCTGGTCTTCACCTTCCCCCTGCAGCCTATTCACAGGCACAACAGGTTTGGGGATCTGTGCTTGCCCAGAGAAGGAACATCTCACGGTGCGCATCCTCGGCAGAGCCTGTTCCCGAAAAGGCAAACGTCCGGCTCCTTGTCCCACACGGAAGGTGGCAGCCCGGAAAGCTGTTGCTGGTCTTCACCTTCCCCCTGCAGCCTATTCACAGGCACAACAGGTTTGGGGATCTGTGCTTGCCCAGAGAAGGAACATCTCACAGTGCGCACCCACGGCAGAGCCTGTTCCCGAAAAGGCAAACGTCCGGCTCCTTGTCCCACACGGAAGGTGGCAGCCCGGAAAGCTGTTGCTGGTCTTCACCTTCCCCCTGCAGCCTATTCACAGGCACCACCGCACTGGGAATCTCTGCTTTCCCAAAGACGCAATCTCTCACGGTGCGCATCCTCGGCAGAGCCTGTTCCCGAAAAGGCAAACGTCCGGCTCCTTGTCCCACACGGAAGGTGGCAGCCCGGAAAGCTGTTGCTGGTCTTCACCTTCCCCCTGCAGCCTATTCACAGGCACAACAGGTTTTGGGATCTGTGCTTGCCCAGAGAAGGAACATCTCACGGTGCGCATCCTCGGCAGAGCCTGTTCCCGAAAAGGCAAACGTCCAGCTCCTTGTCCCACACGGAAGGTGGCAGCCCGGAAAGCTGTTGCTGGTCTTCACCTTCCCCCTGCAGCCTATTCACAGGCACAACAGGTTTGGGGATCTGTGCTTGCCCAGAGAAGGAACATCTCACGGTGCGCATCCTCGGCAGAGCCTGTTCCCGAAAAGGCAAACGTCCGGCTCCTTGTCCCACATGGAAGGTGGCAGCCCGGAAAGCTGTTGCTGGTCTTCACCTTCCCCCTGCAGCCTATTCACAGGCACAACAGGTTTGGGGATCTGTGCTTGCCCAGAGAAGGAACATCTCACGGTACGCATCCTCGGCAGAGCCTGTTCCCGAAAAGGCAAACGTCCGGCTCCTTGTCCCACACGGAAGGTGGCAGCCCTGAAAGCTGTTGCTGGTCTTCACCTTCCCCCTGCAGCCTATTCACAGGCACCACCGCACTGGGAATCTCTGCTTTCCCAAAGACGCAATCTGTATGGTGCGCATCCTCGGCAGAGCCTGTTCCCGAAAAGGCAAACGTCCGGCTCCTTGTCCCACACGGAAGGTGGCAGCCCTGAAAGCTCTTGCTGGTCTTCACCTTCCCCCTGCAGCCTATTCACAGGCACAACAGGTTTTGGGATCTGTGCTTGCCCAGAGAAGGAACATCTCACGGTGCGCATCCTCGGCAGAGCCTGTTCCCGAAAAGGCAAACGTCCGGCTCGTTGTCCCACACGGAAGGTGGCAGCCCAGAAAGCTGTTGCTGGTCTTCACCTTCCCCCTGCAGCCTATTCACAGGCACAACAGGTTTTGGGATCTGTGCTTGCCCAGAGAAGGAACATCTCACGGTGCGCATCCTCGGCAGAGCCTGTTCCCGAAAAGGCAAACGTCCGGCTCCTTGTCCCACACGGAAGGTGGCAGCCCGGAAAGCTGTTGCTGGTCTTCACCTTCCCCCTGCAGCCTAGTCACAGGCACAACAGGTTTTGGGATCTGTGCTTGCCCAGAGAAGGAACATCTCACGGTGCGCATCCTCGGCAGAGCCTGTTCCCGAAAAGGCAAACGTCCGGCTCCTTGTCCCACACGGAAGGTGGCAGCCCGGAAAGCTGTTGCTCATCTTCACTTTCCCCCTGCAGCCTATTCACAGGCACAACAGGTTTGGGGATCTGTGCTTGCCCAGAGAAGGAACATCTCACGGTGCGCACCCACGGCAGAGCCTGCTCCCGAAAAGGCAAACGTCCGGCTCCTTCTCCCATACGGAAGGTGGCAGCCCGGAAAGCTGTTGCTGGTCTTCACCTTCCCCCTGCAGCCTATTCACAGGCACAACAGGTTTGGGGATCTGTGCTTGCCCAGAGAAGGAACATCTCACGGTGCGCATCCTCGGCAGAGCCTGTTCCCGAAAAGGCAAACGTCCGGCTCCTTGTCCCACACGGAAGGTGGCAGCCCTGAAAGCTGTTGCTGGTCTTCACCTTCCCCCTGCAGCCTATTCACAGGCACAACAGGTTTTGGGATCTGTGCTTGCCCAGAGAAGGAACATCTCACGGTGCGCATCCTCGGCAGAGCCTGTTCCCGAAAAGGCAAACGTCCGGCTCCTTGTCCCACACGGAAGGTGGCAGCCCTGAAAGCTCTTGCTGCTCTTCACCTTCCCCCTGCAGCCTATTCACAGGCACAACAGGTTTTGGGATCTCTGCTTTCCCAAAGACGGAACATCTCACGGTGCGCATCCTCGGCAGAGCCTGTTCCCGAAAAGGCAAACGTCCGGCTCCTTGTCCCACACGGAAGGTGGCAGCCCGGAAAGCTGTTGCTGGTCTTCACCTTCCCCCTGCAGCCTATTCACAGGCACAACAGGTTTTGGGATCTGTGCTTGCCCAGAGAAGGAACATCTCACGGTGCGCATCCTCGGCAGAGCCTGTTCCCGAAAAGGCAAACGTCCGGCTCCTTGTCCCACACGGAAGGTGGCAGCCCTGAAAGCTGTTGCTGGTCTTCACCTTCCCCCTGCAGCCTATTCACAGGCACAACAGGTTTTGGGATCTGTGCTTGCCCAGAGAAGGAACATCTCACGGTGCGCATCCTCGGCAGAGCCTGTTCCCGAAAAGGCAAACGTCCGGCTCCTTGTCCCACACGGAAGGTGGCAGCCCGGAAAGCTGTTGCTCGTCTTCACTTTCCCCCTGCAGCCTATTCACAGGCACAACAGGTTTTGGGATCTGTGCTTGCCCAGAGAAGGAACATCTCACGGTGCGCACCCACGGCAGAGCCTGTTCCCGAAAAGGCAAACGTCCGGCTCCTTCTCCCACACGGAAGGTGGCAGCCCGGAAAGCTGTTGCTGGTCTTCACCTTCCCCCTGCAGCCTATTCACAGGCACAACAGGTTTGGGGATCTGTGCTTGCCCAGAGAAGGAACATCTCACGGTGCGCATCCTCGGCAGAGCCTGTTCCCGAACAGGCAAACGTCCGGCTCCTTGTCCCACACGGAAGGTGGCAGCCCTGAAAGCTGTTGCTGGTCTTCACCTTCCCCCTGCAGCCTATTCACAGGCACATCCGCATTGGGAATCTCTGCTTTCCCAGAGACGCAATCTCTCATGGTGCGCATCCTCGGCAGAGCCTGTTCCCGAAAAGGCAAACGTCCGGCTCCTTGTCCCACACGGAAGGTGGCAGCCCTGAAAGCTCTTGCTGGTCTTCACCTTCCCCCTGCAGCCTATTCACAGGCACAACAGGTTTGGGGATCTGTGCTTGCCCAGAGAAGGAACATCTCACGGTGCGCATCCTCGGCAGAGCCTGTTCCCGAAAAGGCAAACGTCCGGCTCCTTGTCCCACACGGAAGGTGGCAGCCCGGAAAGCTGTTGCTGGTCTTCACCTTCCCCCTGCAGCCTATTCACAGGCACAACAGGTTTGGGGATCTGTGCTTGCCCAGAGAAGGAACATCTCACGGTGCGCATCCTCGGCAGAGCCTGTTCCCGAAAAGGCAAACGTCCGGCTCCTTGTCCCACACGGAAGGTGGCAGCCCGGAAAGCTGTTGCTGGTCTTCACCTTCCCCCTGCAGCCTATTCACAGGCACAACAGGTTTTGGGATCTGTGCTTGCCCAGAGAAGGAACATCTCACGGTGCGCATCCTCGGCAGAGCCTGTTCCCGAAAAGGCAAACGTCCGGCTCCTTGTCCCACACGGAAGGTGGCAGCCCGGAAAGCTGTTGCTGGTCTTCACCTTCCCCCTGCAGCCTATTCACAGGCACCACCGCACTGGGAATCTCTGCTTTCCCAAAGACGCAATCTCTCACGGTGCGCATCCACGGCAGAGCCTGTTCCCGAAAAGGCAAACGTCCGGCTCCTTGTCCCACACGGAAGGTGGCAGCCCGGAAAGCTGTTGCTGGTCTGCACCTTCCCCCTGCAGCCTATTCACAGGCACCACCGCACTGGGAATCTCTGCTTTCCCAAAGACGCAATCTCTCATGGTGCGCATCCTCGGCAGAGCCTGTTCCCGAAAAGGCAAACGTCCGGCTCCTTGTCCCACACGGAAGGTGGCAGCCCGGAAAGCTGTTGCTGGTCTTCACCTTCCCCCTGCAGCCTATTCACAGGCACAACAGGTTTTGGGATCTGTGCTTGCCCAGAGAAGGACCATCTCACGGTGCGCATCCTCGGCAGAGCCTGTTCCCGAAAAGGCAAACGTCCGGCTCCTTGTCCCACACGGAAGGTGGCAGCCCTGAAAGCTGTTGCTGGTCTTCACCTTCCCCCTGCAGCCTATTCACAGGCACCACCGCACTGGGAATCTCTGCTTTCCCAAAGACGCAATCTCTCACGGTGCGCATCCTCGGCAGAGCCTGTTCCCGAAAAGGCAAACGTCCGGCTCCTTGTCCCACACGGAAGGTGGCAGCCCGGAAAGCTGTTGCTCGTCTTCACCTTCCCCCTGCAGCCTATTCACAGGCACCACCGCACTGGGAATCTCTGCTTTCACAAAGACGCAATCTCTCACGGTGCGCATCCTCGGCAGAGCCTGTTCCCGAAAAGGCAAACGTCCGGCTCCTTGTCCCACACGGAAGGTGGCAGCCCGGAAAGCTGTTGCTGGTCTTCACCTTCCCCCTGCAGCCTATTCACAGGCACAACAGGTTTTGGGATCTGTGCTTGCCCAGAGAAGGAACATCTCACGGTGCGCATCCTCGGCAGAGCCTGTTCCCGAAAAGGCAAACGTCCGGCTCCTTGTCCCACACGGAAGGTGGCAGCCCGGAAAGCTGTTGCTGGTCTTCACCTTCCCCCTGCAGCCTATTCACAGGCACAACAGGTTTGGGGATCTGTGCTTGCCCAGAGAAGGAACATCTCACGGTGCGCACCCACGGCAGAGCCTGTTCCCGAAAAGGCAAACGTCCGGCTCCTTGTCCCACACGGAAGGTGGCAGCCCTGAAAGCTGTTGCTGGTCTTCACCTTCCCCCTGCAGCGTATTCACAGGCACCACCGCACTGGGAATCTCTGCTTTCCCAAAGACGCAATCTCTCATGGTGCGCATCCTCGGCAGAGCCTGTTCCCGAAAAGGCAAACGTCCGGCTCCTTGTCCCACACGGAAGGTGGCAGCCCGGAAAGCTGTTGCTGGTCTTCACCTTCCCCCTGCAGCCTAGTCACAGGCACAACAGGTTTTGGGATCTGTGCTTGCCCAGAGAAGGAACGTCTCACGGTGCGCATCCTCGGCAGAGCCTGTTCCCAAAAAGGCAAACGTCCGGCTCCTTGTCCCACACGGAAGGTGGCAGCCCGGAAAGCTGTTGCTGGTCTTCACCTTCCCCCTGCAGCCTATTCACAGGCACAACAGGTTTGGGGATCTGTGCTTGCCCAGAGAAGGAACATCTCACGGTGCGCATCCTCGGCAGAGCCTGTTCCCGAAAAGGCAAACGTCCGGCTCCTTGTCCCACACGGAAGGTGGCAGACCGGAAAGCTGTTGCTGGTCTTCACCTTCCCCCTGCAGCCTATTCACAGGCACAACAGGTTTTGGGATCTGTGCTTGCCCAGAGAAGGAACATCTCACGGTGCGCATCCTCGGCAGAGCCTGTTCCCGAAAAGGCAAACGTCCGGCTCCTTGTCCCACACGGAAGGTGGCAGCCCTGAAAGCTCTTGCTGGTCTTCACCTTCCCCCTGCAGCCTATTCACAGGCACAACAGGTTTGGGGATCTGTGCTTGCCCAGAGAAGGAACATCTCACGGTGCGCACCCACGGCAGAGCCTGTTCCCGAAAAGGCAAACGTCCGGCTCCTTGTCCCACACGGAAGGTGGCAGCCCGGAAAGCTGTTGCTGGTCTTCACCTTCCCCCTGCAGCCTAGTCACAGGCACAACAGGTTTTGGGATCTGTGCTTGCCCAGAGAAGGAACATCTCACGGTGCGCATCCTCGGCAGAGCCTGTTCCCGAAAAGGCAAACGTCCGGCTCCTTGTCCCACACGGAAGGTGGCAGCCCGGAAAGATGTTGCTGGTCTTCACCTTCCCCCTGCAGCCTATTCACAGGCACAACAGGTTTGGGGATCTGTGCTTGCCCAGAGAAGGAACATCTCACGGTGTGCACCCTCGGCAGAGCCTGTTCCCGAAAAGGCAAACGTCCGGCTCCTTGTCCCACACGGAAGGTGGCAGCCTGGAAAGCTGTTGCTGGTCTTCACCTTCCCCCTGCAGCCTATTCACAGGCACAACAGGTTTTGGGATCTGTGCTTGCCCAGAGAAGGAACATCTCACGGTGCGCATCCTCGGCAGAGCCTGTTCCCGAAAAGGCAAACGTCCGGCTCCTTGTCCCACACGGAAGGTGGCAGCCCGGAAAGCTGGTGCTGGTCTTCACCTTCCCCCTGCAGCCTATTCACAGGCACCACCGCACTGGGAATCTCTGCTTTCCCAAAGACGCAATCTCTCACGGTGCGCATCCTCGGCAGAGCCTGTTCCCGAAAAGGCAAACGTCCGGCTCCTTGTCCCACACGGAAGGTGGCAGCCCTGAAAGCTGTTGCTGGTCTTCACCTTCCCCCTGCAGCCTATTCACAGGCACAACAGGTTTTGGGATCTCTGCTTTCCCAGAGACGCAATCTCTCGCGGTGCGCATCCTCGGCAGAGCCTGTTCCCGAAAAGGCAAACGTCCGGCTCCTTGTCCCACACGGAAGGTGGCAGCCCGGAAAGCTGTTGCTGGTCTTCACCTTCCCCCTGCAGCCTATTCACAGGCACCACCGCACTGGGAATCTCTGCTTTCCCAAAGACGCAATCTCTCATGGTGCGCATCCTCGGCAGAGCCTGTTCCCGAAAAGGCAAACGACCGGCTCCTTGTCCCACACGGAAGGTGGCAGCCCTGAAAGCTGTTGCTGGTCTTCACCTTCCCCCTGCAGCCTATTCACAGGCACAACAGGTTTGGGGATCTGTGCTTGCCCAGAGAAGGAACATCTCACAGTGCGCATCCTCGGCAGAGCCTGTTCCCGAAAAGTCAAACGTCTGGCTCCTTGTCCCACACGGAAGGTGGCAGCCCGGAAAGCTGTTGCTGGTCTTCACCTTCCCCCTGCAGCCTATTCACAGGCACCACCGCACTGGGAATCTCTGCTTTCCCAAAGACGCAATCTCTCATGGTGCGCATCCTCGGCAGAGCCTGTTCCCGAAAAGGCAAACGTCCGGCTCCTTGTCCCACACGGAAGGTGGCAGCCCTGAAAGCTGTTGCTGGTCTTCACCTTCCCCCTGCAGCCTATTCACAGGCACAACAGGTTTTGGGATCTGTGCTTGCCCAGAGAAGGAACATCTCACGGTGCGCCTCCTGGGCAGAGCCTGTTCCCGAAAAGGCAAACGTCCGGCTCCTTGTCCCACACGGAAGGTGGCAGCCCGGAAAGCTGTTGCTGGTCTTCACCTTCCCCCTGCAGCCTATTCACAGGCACAACAGGTTTGGGGATCTGTGCTTGCCCAGAGAAGGAAAATCTCACGGTGCGCATCCTCGGCAGAGCCTGTTCCCGAAAAGGCAAACGTCCGGCTCCTTGTCCCACACGGAAGGTGGCAGCCCGGAAAGCTGTTGCTGGTCTTCACCTTCCCCCTGCAGCCTATTCACAGGCACAACAGGTTTGGGGATCTGTGCTTGCCCAGAGAAGGAACATCTCACGGTGCGCATCCTCGGCAGAGCCTGTTCCCGAAAAGGCAAAGGTCCGGCTCCTTGTCCCACACGGAAGGTGGCAGCCCGGAAAGCTGTTGCTGGTCTTCACCTTCCCCCTGCAGCCTATTCACAGGCACCACCGCACTGGGAATCTCTACTTTCCCAAAGACGCAATCTCTCATGGTGCGCATCCTCGGCAGAGCCTGTTCCCGAAAAGGCAAACGTCCGGCTCCTTGTCCCACACGGAAGGTGGCAGCCCGGAAAGCTGTTGCTGGTCTTCACCTTCCCCCTGCAGCCTATTCACAGGCACAACAGGTTTGGGGATCTGTGCTTGCCCAGAGAAGGAACATCTCACGGTGCGCATCCTCGGCAGAGCCTGTTCCCGAAAATGCAAACGTCCGGCTCCTTGTCCCACATGGAAGGTGGCAGACCTGAAAGCTGTTGCTGGTCTTCACCTTCCCCCTGCAGCCTATTCACAGGCACAACAGGTTTTGGGATCTGTGCTTGCCCAGAGAAGGAACATCTCACGGTGCGCACCCACGGCAGAGCCTGTTCCCGAAAAGGCAAACGTCCGGCTCCTTGTCCCACACGGAAGGTGGCAGCCCTGAAAGCTGTTGCTGGTCTTCACCTTCCCCCTGCAGCGTATTCACATGCTCCACCGCACTGGGAATCTCTGCTTTCCCAAAGACGCAATCTCTCATGGTGCGCATCCTCGGCAGAGCCTGTTCCCGAACAGGCAAAGGTCCGGCTCCTTGTCCCACACGGAAGGTGGCAGCCCGGAAAGCTGTTGCTGGTCTTCACCTTCCCCCTGCAGCCTAGTCACAGGCACAACAGTTTTGGGGATCTGTGCTTGCCCAGAGAAGGAACATCTCACGGTGCGCATCCTCGGCAGAGCCTGTTCCCGAACAGGCAAACGTCCGGCTCCTTGTCCCACACGGAAGGTGGCAGCCCGGAAAGCTGTTGCTGGTCTTCACCTTCCCCCTGCAGCCTATTCACAGGCACAACAGGTTTTGGGATCTCTGCTTGCCCAGAGAAGGAACATCTCACGGTGCGCATCCTTGGCAGAGCCTGTTCCCGAAAAGGCAAACATCCGGCTCCTTGTCCCACACGGAAGGTGGCAGCCCGGAAAGCTGTTGCTGGTCTTCACCTTCCCCCTGCAGCCTATTCACAGGCACAACAGGTTTGGGGATCTGTGCTTGCCCAGAGAAGGAACATCTCACGGTGCGCATCCTCGGCAGAGCCTGTTCCCGAAAAGGCAAACGTCCGGCTCCTTGTCCCACATGGAAGGTGGCAGCCCGGAAAGCTGTTGCTGGTCTTCACCTTCCCCCTGCAGCCTATTCACAGGCACAACAGGTTTGGGGATCTGTGCTTGCCCAGAGAAGGAACATCTCACGGTGCGCATCCTCGGCAGAGCCTGTTCCAGAAAAGGCAAACGTCCGGCTCCTTGTCCCACACGGAAGGTGGCAGCCCGGAAAGCTGTTGCTGGTCTTCACCTTCCCCCTGCAGCCTATTCACAGGCACAACAGGTTTTGGGATCTGTGCTTGCCCAGAGAAGGAACATCTCACGGTGCGCACCCACAGCAGAGCCTGTTCCCGAAAAGGCAAACGTCCGGCTCCTTGTCCCACACGGAAGGTGGCAGCCCGGAAAGCTGTTGCTGGTCTTCACCTTCCCCCTGCAGCGTATTCACATGCACCACCGCACTGGGAATCTCTGCTTTCCCAAAGACGCAATCTCTCATGGTGCGCATCCTCGGCAGAGCCTGTTCCCGAACAGGCAAAGGTCCGGCTCCTTGTCCCACACGGAAGGTGGCAGCCCGGAAAGCTGTTGCTGGTCTTCACCTTCCCCCTGCAGCCTAGTCACAGGCACAACAGGTTTTGGGATCTGTGCTTGCCCAGAGAAGGAACATCTCACGGTGCGCATCCTCGGCAGAGCCTGTTCCCGAACAGGCAAAGGTCCGGCTCCTTGTCCCACACGGAAGGTGGCTGCCCGGAAAGCTGTTGCTGGTCTTCACCTTCCCCCTGCAGCCTATTCACAGGCACAACAGGTTTGGGGATCTGTGCTTGCCCAGAGAAGGAACATCTCACGGTGCGCATCCTCGGCAGAGCCTGTTCCCGAAAAGGCAAACGTCCGGCTCCTTGTCCCACACGGAAGGTGGCAGCCCGGAAAGCTGTTGCTGGTCTTCACCTTCCCCCTGCAGCCTATTCACAGGCACAACAGGTTTGGGGATCTGTGCTTGCCCAGAGAAGGAACATCTCACGGTGCGCATCCTCGGCAGAGCCTGTTCCCGAAAAGTCAAACGTCTGGCTCCTTGTCCCACACGGAAGGTGGCAGCCCGGAAAGCTGTTGCTGGTCTTCACCTTCCCCCTGCAGCCTATTCACAGGCACAACAGGTTTTGGGATCTGTGCTTGCCCAGAGAAGGAACATCTCACGGTGCGCATCCTCGGCAGAGCCTGTTCCCGAAAAGGCAAACGTCCGGCTCCTTGTCCCACACGGAAGGTGGCAGCCCGGAAAGCTGTTGCTGGTCTTCACCTTCCCCCTGCAGCCTATTCACAGGCACAACAGGTTTGGGGATCTGTGCTTGCCCAGAGAAGGAACATCTCACGGTGCGCACCCACGGCAGAGCCTGTTCCCGAAAAGGCAAACGTCCGGCTCCTTGTCCCACACGGAAGGTGGCAGCCCGGAAAGCTGTTGCTGGTCTTCACCTTCCCCCTGCAGCCTATTCACAGGCACAACAGGTTTGGGGATCTGTGCTTGCCCAGAGAAGGAACATCTCACGGTGCGCATCCTCGGCAGAGCCTGTTCCCGAAAAGGCAAACGTCCGGCTCCTTGTCCCACACGGAAGGTGGCAGCCCGGAAAGATGTTGCTGGTCTTCACCTTCCCCCTGCAGCCTATTCACAGGCACAACAGGTTTGGGGATCTGTGCTTGCCCAGAGAAGGAACATCTCACGGTGTGCACCCTCGGCAGAGCCTGTTCCCGAAAAGGCAAACGTCCGGCTCCTTGTCCCACACGGAAGGTGGCAGCCCTGAAAGCTGTTGCTGGTCTTCACCTTCCCCCTGCAGCCTATTCACAGGCACAACAGGTTTTGGGATCTCTGCTTTCCCAGAGACGCAATCTCTCTCGGTGCGCATCCTCGGCAGAGCCTGTTCCCGAAAAGGCAAACGTCCGGCTCCTTGTCCCACACGGAAGGTGGCAGCCCGGAAAGCTGTTGCTGGTCTTCACCTTCCCCCTGCAGCCTATTCACAGGCACCACCGCACTGGGAATCTCTGCTTTCCCAAAGACGCAATCTCTCATGGTGCGCATCCTCGGCAGAGCCTGTTCCCGAAAAGGCAAACGTCCGGCTCCTTGTCCCACACGGAAGGTGGCAGCCCGGAAAGCTGTTGCTGGTCTTCACCTTCCCCCTGCAGCCTATTCACAGGCACAACAGGTTTGGGGATCTGTGCTTGCCCAGAGAAGGAACATCTCACAGTGCGCATCCTCGGCAGAGCCTGTTCCCGAAAAGTCAAACGTCTGGCTCCTTGTCCCACACGGAAGGTGGCAGCCCGGAAAGCTGTTGCTGGTCTTCACCTTCCCCCTGCAGCCTATTCACAGGCACAACAGGTTTGGGGATCTGTGCTTGCCCAGAGAAGGAACATCTCACGGTGCGCATCCTCGGCAGAGCCTGTTCCCGAAAAGGCAAACGTCCGGCTCCTTGTCCCACACGGAAGGTGGCAGCCCGGAAAGCTGTTGCTGGTCTTCACCTTCCCCCTGCAGCCTATTCACAGGCACAACAGGTTTGGGGATCTGTGCTTGCCCAGAGAAGGAACATCTCACGGTGCGCATCCTCGGCAGAGCCTGTTCCCGAAAAGGCAAACGTCCGGCTCCTTGTCCCACACGGAAGGTGGCAGCCTGGAAAGCTGGTGCTGGTCTTCACCTTCCCCCTGCAGCCTATTCACAGGCACAACAGGTTTGGGGATCTGTGCTTGCCCAGAGAAGGAACATCTCACGGTGCGCATCCTCGGCAGAGCCTGTTCCCGAAAAGGCAAACGTCCGGCTCCTTGTCCCACACGGAAGGTGGCAGCCCGGAAAGCTGTTGCTGGTCTTCACCTTCCCCCTGCAGCCTAGTCACAGGCACAACAGGTTTTGGGATCTGTGCTTGCCCAGAGAAGGAACATCTCACGGTGCGCATCCTCGGCAGAGCCTGTTCCCGAAAAGGCAAACGTCCGGCTCCTTGTCCCACACGGAAGGTGGCAGCCCGGAAAGCTGTTGCTGGTCTTCACCTTCCCCCTGCAGCCTATTCACAGGCACCACCGCACTGGGAATCTCTGCTTTCCCAAAGACGCAATCTCTCACGGTGCGCATCCTCGGCAGAGCCTGTTCCCGAAAAGGCAAACATCCAGCTCCTTGTCCCACACGGAAGGTGGCAGCCCGGAAAGCTGTTGCTGGTCTTCACCTTCCCCCTGCAGCCTATTCACAGGCACAACAGGTTTGGGGATCTGTGCTTGCCCAGAGAAGGAACATCTCACGGTGCGCATCCTCGGCAGAGCCTGTTCCCGAAAAGGCAAACGTCCGGCTCCTTGTCCCACACGGAAGGTGGCAGCCCGGAAAGCTGTTGCTGGTCTTCACCTTCCCCCTGCAGCCTATTCACAGGCACAACAGGTTTGGGGATCTGTGCTTGCCCAGTGAAGGAACATCTCACGGTGCGCATCCTCGGCAGAGCCTGGTCCCGAAAAGGCAAACGTCCGGCTCCTTGTCCCACACGGAAGGTGGCAGCCCGGAAAGCTGTTGCTGGTCTTCACCTTCCCCCTGCAGCCTATTCACAGGCACCACCGCACTGGGAATCTCTGCTTTCCCAAAGACGCAATCTCTCATGGTGCGCATCCTCAGCAGAGCCTGTTCCCGAACAGGCAAAGGTCCGGCTCCTTGTCCCACACGGAAGGTGGCAGCCCGGAAAGCTGTTGCTGGTCTTCACCTTCCCCCTGCAGCCTAGTCACAGGCACAACAGGTTTTGGGATCTGTGCTTGCCCAGAGAAGGAACATCTCACGGTGCGCATCCTTGGCAGAGCCTGTTCCCGAAAAGGCAAACATCCGGCTCCTTGTCCCACACGGAAGGTGGCAGCCCGGAAAGCTGTTGCTGGTCTTCACCTTCCCCCTGCAGCCTATTCACAGGCACAACAGGTTTTGGGATCTGTGCTTGCCCAGAGAAGGAACATCTCACGGTGTGCACCCTCGGCAGAGCCTGTTCCCGAAAAGGCAAACGTCCGGCTCCTTGTCCCACACGGAAGGTGGCAGCCCTGAAAGCTGTTGCTGGTCTTCACCTTCCCCCTGCAGCCTATTCACAGGCACAACAGGTTTTGGGATCTCTGCTTTCCCAGAGACGCAATCTCTCGCGGTGCGCATCCTCGGCAGAGCCTGTTCCCGAAAAGGCAAACGTCCGGCTCCTTGTCCCACACGGAAGGTGGCAGCCCGGAAAGCTGTTGCTGGTCTTCACCTTCCCCCTGCAGCCTATTCACAGGCACCACCGCACTGGGAATCTCTGCTTTCCCAGAGACGCAATCTCTCATGGTGCGCATCCTCGGCAGAGCCTGTTCCCGAAAAGGCAAACGTCCGGCTCCTTGTCCCACACGGAAGGTGGCAGCCCTGAAAGCTGTTGCTGGTCTTCACCTTCCCCCTGCAGCCTATTCACAGGCACAACAGGTTTGGGGATCTGTGCTTGCCCAGAGAAGGAACATCTCACAGTGCGCATCCTCGGCAGAGCCTGTTCCCGAAAAGTCAAACGTCTGGCTCCTTGTCCCACACGGAAGGTGGCAGCCCGGAAAGCTGTTGCTGGTCTTCACCTTCCCCCTGCAGCCTATTCACAGGCACAACAGGTTTGGGGATCTGTGCTTGCCCAGAGAAGGAACATCTCACGGTGCGCATCCTCGGCAGAGCCTGTTCCCGAAAAGGCAAACGTCCGGCTCCTTCTCCCACACGGAAGGTGGCAGCCCGGAAAGCTGTTGCTGGTCTTCACCTTCCCCCTGCAGCGTATTCACATGCACCACCGCACTGGGAATCTCTGCTTTCCCAAAGACGCAATCTCTCATGGTGCGCATCCTCGGCAGAGCCTGTTCCCGAAAAGGCAAACGTCCGGCTCCTTGTCCCACACGGAAGGTGGCAGCCTGGAAAGCTGGTGCTGGTCTTCACCTTCCCCCTGCAGCCTAGTCACAGGCACAACAGGTTTTGGGATCTGTGCTTGCCCAGAGAAGGAACATCTCACGGTGCGCATCCTCGGCAGAGCCTGTTCCCGAAAAGGCAAACGTCCGGCTCCTTGTCCCACACGGAAGGTGGCAGCCCGGAAAGCTGTTGCTGGTCTTCACCTTCCCCCTGCAGCCTAGTCACAGGCACAACAGTTTTTGGGATCTGTGCTTGCCCAGAGAAGGAACATCTCACGGTGCGCATCCTCGGCAGAGCCTGTTCCCGAAAAGGCAAACGTCCGGCTCCTTGTCCCACACGGAAGGTGGCAGCCCGGAAAGCTGTTGCTGGTCTTCACCTTCCCCCTGCAGCCTATTCACAGGCACCACCGCACTGGGAATCTCTGCTTTCCCAAAGACGCAATCTCTCACGGTGCGCATCCTCGGCAGAGCCTGTTCCCGAAAAGGCAAACGTCCGGCTCCTTGTCCCACACGGAAGGTGGCAGCCCTGAAAGCGCTTGCTGGTCTTCACCTTCCCCCTGCAGCCTATTCACAGGCACAACAGGTTTGGGGATCTGTGCTTGCCCAGAGAAGGAACATCTCACGGTGCGCATCCTCAGCAGAGCCTGTTCCCGAAAAGGCAAACGTCCGGCTCCTTGTCCCACACGGAAGGTGGCAGCCCGGAAAGCTGTTGCTGGTCTTCACCTTCCCCCTGCAGCCTATTCACAGGCACAACAGGTTTTGGGATCTGTGCTTGCCCAGAGACGCAATCTCTCGCGGTGCGCATCCTCGGCAGAGCCTGTTCCCGAAAAGGCAAACGTCCGGCTCCTTGTCCCACACGGAAGGTGGCAGCCCGGAAAGCTGTTGCTGGTCTTCACCTTCCCCCTGCAGCCTATTCACAGGCACAACAGGTTTTGGGATCTGTGCTTGCCCAGAGAAGGAACATCTCACGGTGCGCATCCTCAGCAGAGCCTGTTCCCGAAAAGGCAAACGTCCGGCTCCTTGTCCCACACGGAAGGTGGCAGCCCGGAAAGCTCTTGCTGGTCTTCACCTTCCCCCTGCAGCCTATTCACAGGCACAACAGGTTTGGGGATCTGTGCTTGCCCAGAGAAGGAACATCTCACGGTGCGCATCCTCGGCAGAGCCTGGTCCCGAAAAGGCAAACGTCCGGCTCCTTGTCCCACACGGAAGGTGGCAGCCCGGAAAGCTGTTGCTGGTCTTCACCTTCCCCCTGCAGCCTATTCACAGGCACCACCGCACTGGGAATCTCTACTTTCCCAAAGACGCAATCTCTCATGGTGCGCATCCTCGGCAGAGCCTGTTCCCGAAAAGGCAAACGTCCAGCTCCTTGTCCCACACGGAAGGTGGCAGCCCTGAAAGCTGTTGCTGGTCTTCACCTTCCCCCTGCAGCCTATTCACAGGCACAACAGGTTTGGGGATCTGTGCTTGCCCAGAGAAGGAACATCTCACAGTGCGCATCCTCGGCAGAGCCTGTTCCCGAAAAGTCAAACGTCTGGCTCCTTGTCCCACACGGAAGGTGGCAGCCCGGAAAGCTGTTGCTGGTCTTCACCTTCCCCCTGCAGCCTATTCACAGGCACAACAGGTTTGGGGATCTGTGCTTGCCCAGAGAAGGAACATCTCACGGTGCGCATCCTCGGCAGAGCCTGTTCCCGAAAAGGCAAACGTCCGGCTCCTTGTCCCACACGGAAGGTGGCAGACCGGAAAGCTGTTGCTGGTCTTCACCTTCCCCCTGCAGCCTATTCACAGGCACAACAGGTTTTGGGATCTGTGCTTGCCCAGAGAAGGAACATCTCACGGTGCGCATCCTCGGCAGAGCCTGTTCCCGAAAAGGCAAACATCCGGCTCCTTGTCCCACACGGAAGGTGGCAGCCTGGAAAGCTGGTGCTGGTCTTCACCTTCCCCCTGCAGCCTATTCACAGGTACAACAGGTTTGGGGATCTGTGCTTGCCCAGAGAAGGAACATCTCACGGTGCGCATCCTCGGCAGAGCCTGTTCCCAAAAAGGCAAACGTCCGGCTCCTTCTCCCACACGGAAGGTGGCAGCCCTGAAAGCTGTTGCTGGTCTTCACCTTCCCCCTGCAGCCTAGTCACAGGCACAACAGGTTTGGGGATCTGTGCTTGCCCAGAGAAGGAACATCTCACGGTGCGCATCCTCGGCAGAGCCTGTTCCCGAAAAGGCAAACGTCCGGCTCCTTGTCCCACACGGAAGGTGGCAGCCCGGAAAGCTGTTGCTGGTCTTCACCTTCCCCCTGCAGCCTATTCACAGGCACCACCGCACTGGGAATCTCTGCTTTCCCAAAGACGCAATCTCTCACGGTGCGCATCCTCGGCAGAGCCTGTTCCCGAAAAGGCAAACGTCCGGCTCCTTGTCCCACACGGAAGGCGGCAGCCCTGAAAGCTGTTGCTGGTCTTCACCTTCCCCCTGCAGCCTATTCACAGGCACAACAGGTTTTGGGATCTGTGCTTGCCCAGAGAAGGAACATCTCACGGTGCGCACCCACGGCAGAGCCTGTTCCCGAAAAGGCAAACGTCCGGCTCCTTGTCCCACACGGAAGGTGGCAGCCCTGAAAGCTGTTGCTGGTCTTCACCTTCCCCCTGCAGCCTATTCACAGGCACCACCGCACTGGGAATCTCTGCTTTCCCAAAGACGCAATCTCTCATGGTGCGCATCCTCGGCAGAGCCTGTTCCCGAACAGGCAAACGTCCGGCTCCTTGTCCCACACGGAAGGTGGCAGCCCGGAAAGCTGTTGCTGGTCTTCACCTTCCCCCTGCAGCCTATTCACAGGCACAACAGGTTTGGGGATCTGTGCTTGCCCAGAGAAGGAACATCTCACGGTGCGCATCCTCGGCAGAGCCTGTTCCCGAAAAGGCAAACGTCCAGCTCCTTGTCCCACATGGAAGGTGGCAGACCGGAAAGCTGTTGCTGGTCTTCACCTTCCCCCTGCAGCCTATTCACAGGCACAACAGGTTTGGGGATCTGTGCTTGCCCAGAGAAGGAACATCTCATGGTGCGCATCCTCGGCAGAGCCTGTTCCCGAAAAGGCAAACGTCCGGCTCCTTGTCCCACACGGAAGGTGGCAGCCCGGAAAGCTCTTGCTGGTCTTCACCTTCCCCCTGCAGCCTATTCACAGGCACAACAGGTTTGGGGATCTGTGCTTGCCCAGAGAAGGAACATCTCACGGTGTGCACCCTCGGCAGAGCCTGTTCCCGAAAAGGCAAACGTCCGGCTCCTTGTCCCACACGGAAGGTGGCAGCCCTGAAAGCTGTTGCTCGTCTTCACCTTCCCCCTGCAGCCTATTCACAGGCACCACCGCACTGGGAATCTCTGCTTTCCCAAAGACGCAATCTCTCATGGTGCGCATCCTCGGCAGAGCCTGTTCCCGAAAAGGCAAACGTCCGGCTCCTTGTCCCACACGGAAGGTGGCAGCCCTGAAAGCTGTTGCTGGTCTTCACCTTCCCTCTGCAGCCTATTCACAGGCACAACAGGTTTTGGGATCTGTGCTTGCCCAGAGAAGGAACATCTCACGGTGCGCATCCTCGGCAGAGCCTGTTCCCGAAAAGGCAAACGTCCGGCTCCTTGTCCCACACGGAAGGTGGCAGCCCGGAAAGCTCTTGCTGGTCTTCACCTTCCCCCTGCAGCCTATTCACAGGCACAACAGGTTTGGGGATCTGTGCTTGCCCAGAGAAGGAACATCTCACGGTGTGCACCCTCGGCAGAGCCTGTTCCCGAAAAGGCAAACGTCCGGCTCCTTGTCCCACACGGAAGGTGGCAGCCCGGAAAGCTGTTGCTGGTCTTCACCTTCCCCCTGCAGCCTATTCACAGGCACCACCGCACTGGGAATCTCTACTTTCCCAAAGACGCAATCTCTCATGGTGCGCATCCTCGGCAGAGCCTGTTCCCGAAAAGGCAAACGTCCGGCTCCTTGTCCCACACGGAAGGTGGCAGCCCGGAAAGCTGTTGCTGGTCTTCACCTTCCCCCTGCAGCCTATTCACAGGCACAACAGGTTTTGGGATCTGTGCTTGCCCAGAGAGGGAACATCTCACGGTGCGCATCCTCGGCAGAGCCTGTTCCCGAAAAGGCAAACGTCCGGCTCCTTGTCCCACATGGAAGGTGGCAGACCTGAAAGCTGTTGCTGGTCTTCACCTTCCCCCTGCAGCCTATTCACAGGCACAACAGGTTTTGGGATCTGTGCTTGCCCAGAGAAGGAACATCTCACGGTGCGCATCCACAGCAGAGCCTGTTCCCGAAAAGGCAAACGTCCGGCTCCTTGTCCCACACGGAAGGTGGCAGCCCGGAAAGCTGTTGCTGGTCTTCACCTTCCCCCTGCAGCCTATTCACAGGCACCACGGCACTGGGAATCTCTGCTTTCCCAAAGACGCAATCTCTCACGGTGCGCATCCTCGGCAGAGCCTGTTCCCGAAAAGGCAAACGTCCGGCTCCTTGTCCCACACGGAAGATGGCAGCCCTGAAAGCTGTTGCTGGTCTTCACCTTCCCCCTGCAGCGTATTCACATGCACCACCGCACTGGGAATCTCTGCTTTCCCAAAGACGCAATCTCTCATGGTGCGCATCCTCGGCAGAGCCTGTTCCCGAACAGGCAAAGGTGCGGCTCCTTGTCCCACACGGAAGGTGGCAGCCCTGAAAGCTGTTGCTGGTCTTCACCTTCCCCCTGCAGCCTAGTCACAGGCACAACAGGTTTTGGGATCTGTGCTTGCCCAGAGAAGGAACATCTCACGGTGCGCATCCTTGGCAGAGCCTGTTCCCGAAAAGGCAAACATCCGGCTCCTTGTCCCACACGGAAGGTGGCAGCCCGGAAAGCTGTTGCTGGTCTTCACCTTCCCCCTGCAGCCTATTCACAGGCACAACAGGTTTGGGGATCTGTGCTTGCCCAGAGAAGGAACATCTCACGGTGCGCATCCTCGGCAGAGCCTGTTCCCGAAAAGGCAAACGTCCGGCTCCTTGTCCCACATGGAAGGTGGCAGACCGGAAAGCTGTTGCTGGTCTTCACCTTCCCCCTGCAGCCTATTCACAGGCACAACAGGTTTTGGGATCTGTGCTTGCCCAGAGAAGGAACATCTCACGGTGCGCATCCTCGGCAGAGCCTGTTCCAGAAAAGGCAAACGTCCGGCTCCTTGTCCCACACGGAAGGTGGCAGCCCGGAAAGCTGTTGCTGGTCTTCACCTTCCCCCTGCAGCCTATTCACAGGCACAACAGGTTTGGGGATCTGTGCTTGCCCAGAGAAGGAACATCTCACGGTGCGCACCCACGGCAGAGCCTGTTCCCGAAAAGGCAAACGTCCGGCTCCTTGTCCCACACGGAAGGTGGCAGCCCGGAAAGCTGTTGCTGGTCTTCACCTTCCCCCTGCAGCCTATTCACAGGCACAACAGGTTTTGGGATCTGTGCTTGCCCAGAGAAGGAACATCTCACGGTGTGCACCCTCGGCAGAGCCTGTTCCCGAAAAGGCAAACGTCCGGCTCCTTGTCCCACATGGAAGGTGGCAGCCCGGAAAGCTGTTGCTGGTCTTCACCTTCCCCCTGCAGCCTATTCACAGGCACAACAGGTTTTGGGATCTCTGCTTTCCCAGAGACGCAATCTCTCGCGGTGCGCATCCTCGGCAGAGCCTGTTCCCGAAAAGGCAAACGTCCGGCTCCTTGTCCCACACGGAAGGTGGCAGCCCGGAAAGCTGTTGCTGGTCTTCACCTTCCCCCTGCAGCCTATTCACAGGCACAACAGGTTTGGGGATCTGTGCTTGCCCAGAGAAGGAACATCTCACGGTGCGCATCCTCGGCAGAGCCTGTTCCCGAAAAGGCAAACGTCCGGCTCCTTGTCCCACACGGAAGGTGGCAGCCCTGAAAGCTGTTGCTGGTCTTCACCTTCCCCCTGCAGCCTATTCACAGGCACAACAGGTTTGGGGATCTGTGCTTGCCCAGAGAAGGAACATCTCACGGTGCGCATCCTCGGCAGAGCCTGTTCCAGAAAAGGCAAACGTCCGGCTCCTTGTCCCACACGGAAGGTGGCAGCCCGGAAAGCTGTTGCTGGTCTTCACCTTCCCCCTGCAGCCTATTCACAGGCACAACAGGTTTGGGGATCTGTGCTTGCCCAGAGAAGGAACATCTCACGGTGCGCACCCACGGCAGAGCCTGTTCCCGAAAAGGCAAACGTCCGGCTCCTTGTCCCACACGGAAGGTGGCAGCCCGGAAAGCTGTTGCTGGTCTTCACCTTCCCCCTGCAGCCTATTCACAGGCACAACAGGTTTTGGGATCTGTGCTTGCCCAGAGAAGGAACATCTCACGGTGCGCATCCTCGGCAGAGCCTGTTCCCGAAAAGGCAAACGTCCGGCTCCTTGTCCCACACGGAAGGTGGCAGCCCGGAAAGCTGTTGCTGGTCTTCACCTTCCCCCTGCAGCCTATTCACAGGCACAACAGGTTTTGGGATCTCTGCTTTCCCAGAGACGCAATCTCTCGCGGTGCGCATCCTCGGCAGAGCCTGTTCCCGAAAAGGCAAACGTCCGGCTCCTTGTCCCACACGGAAGGTGGCAGCCCGGAAAGCTGTTGCTGGTCTTCACCTTCCCCCTGCAGCCTATTCACAGGCACCACCGCACTGGGAATCTCTGCTTTCCCAAAGACGCAATCTCTCATGGTGCGCATCCTCGGCAGAGCCTGTTCCCGAAAAGGCAAACGTCCGGCTCCTTGTCCCACACGGAAGGTGGCAGCCCTGAAAGCTGTTGCTGGTCTTCACCTTCCCCCTGCAGCCTATTCACAGGCACAACAGGTTTGGGGATCTGTGCTTGCCCAGAGAAGGAACATCTCACAGTGCGCATCCTCGGCAGAGCCTGTTCCCGAAAAGTCAAACGTCTGGCTCCTTGTCCCACACGGAAGGTGGCAGCCCGGAAAGCTGTTGCTGGTCTTCACCTTCCCCCTGCAGCCTATTCACAGGCACAACAGGTTTGGGGATCTGTGCTTGCCCAGAGAAGGAACATCTCACGGTGCGCATCCTCGGCAGAGCCTGTTCCCGAAAAGGCAAACGTCCGGCTCCTTCTCCCACACGGAAGGTGGCAGCCCGGAAAGCTGTTGCTGGTCTTCACCTTCCCCCTGCAGCCTATTCACAGGCAAAACAGGTTTGGGGATCTGTGCTTGCCCAGAGAAGGAACATCTCACGGTGCGCATCCTCGGCAGAGCCTGTTCCCGAAAAGGCAAACGTCCGGCTCCTTGTCCCACACGGAAGGTGGCAGCCTGGAAAGCTGGTGCTGGTCTTCACCTTCCCCCTGCAGCCTAGTCACAGGCACAACAGGTTTTGGGATCTGTGCTTGCCCAGAGAAGGAACATCTCACGGTGCGCATCCTCGGCAGAGCCTGTTCCCGAAAAGGCAAACGTCCGGCTCCTTCTCCCACACGGAAGGTGGCAGCCCGGAAAGCTGTTGCTGGTCTTCACCTTCCCCCTGCAGCCTATTCACAGGCACAACAGGTTTGGGGATCTGTGCTTGCCCAGAGAAGGAACATCTCACGGTGCGCATCCTCGGCAGAGCCTGTTCCCGAAAAGGCAAACGTCCGGCTCCTTGTCCCACACGGAAGGTGGCAGCCCTGAAAGCTGTTGCTGGTCTTCACCTTCCCCCTGCAGCCTATTCACAGGCACCACCGCACTGGGAATCTCTGCTTTCCCAAAGACGCAATCTCTCACGGTGCGCATCCTCGGCAGAGCCTGTTCCCGAAAAGGCAAACGTCCGGCTCCTTGTCCCACACGGAAGGTGGCAGCCCGGAAAGCTGTTGCTGGTCTTCACCTTCCCCCTGCAGCCTATTCACAGGCACAACAGGTTTTGGGATCTGTGCTTGCCCAGAGAAGGAACATCTCACGGTGCGCATCCTCGGCAGAGCCTGGTCCCGAAAAGGCAAACGTCCGGCTCCTTGTCCCACATGGAAGGTGGCAGACCGGAAAGCTGTTGCTGGTCTTCACCTTCCCCCTGCAGCCTATTCACAGGCACAACAGGTTTGGGGATCTGTGCTTGCCCAGAGAAGGAAAATCTCACAGTGCGCATCCTCGGCAGAGCCTGTTCCAGAAAAGGCAAACGTCCGGCTCCTTGTCCCACACGGAAGGTGGCAGCCCGGAAAGCTGTTGCTGGTCTTCACCTTCCCCCTGCAGCCTATTCACAGGCACAACAGGTTTTGGGATCTGTGCTTGCCCAGAGAAGGAACATCTCATGGTGCGCATCCTCGGCAGAGCCTGTTCCCGAAAAGGCAAACGTCCGGCTCCTTGTCCCACACGGAAGGTGGCAGCCCGGAAAGCTGTTGCTGGTCTTCACCTTCCCCCTGCAGCCTATTCACAGGCACAACAGGTTTTGGGATCTGTGCTTGCCCAGAGAAGGAACATCTCACGGTGTGCACCCTCGGCAGAGCCTGTTCCCGAAAAGGCAAACGTCCGGCTCCTTGTCCCACACGGAAGGTGGCAGCCCGGAAAGCTGTTGCTGGTCTTCACCTTCCCCCTGCAGCCTATTCACAGGCACAACAGGTTTTGGGATCTCTGCTTTCCCAGAGACGCAATCTCTCGCGGTGCGCATCCTCGGCAGAGCCTGTTCCCGAAAAGGCAAACGTCCGGCTCCTTGTCCCACACGGAAGGTGGCAGCCCGGAAAGCTGTTGCTGGTCTTCACCTTCCCCCTGCAGCCTATTCACAGGCACCACCGCACTGGGAATCTCTGCTTTCCCAAAGACGCAATCTCTCATGGTGCGCATCCTCGGCAGAGCCTGTTCCCGAAAAGGCAAACGTCCGGCTCCTTGTCCCACACGGAAGGTGGCAGCCCTGAAAGCTGTTGCTGGTCTTCACCTTCCCCCTGCAGCCTATTCACAGGCACAACAGGTTTGGGGATCTGTGCTTGCCCAGAGAAGGAACATCTCACGGTGCGCATCCTCGGCAGAGCCTGTTCCCGAAAAGGCAAACGTCCGGCTCCTTCTCCCACACGGAAGGTGGCAGCCCGGAAAGCTGTTGCTGGTCTTCACCTTCCCCCTGCGGCCTATTCACAGGCACAACAGGTTTTGGGATCTGTGCTTGCCCAGAGAAGGAACATCTCACGGTGCGCATCCTCGGCAGAGCCTGTTCCCGAAAAGGCAAACGTCCGGCTCCTTGTCCCACACGGAAGGTGGCAGCCTGGAAAGCTGTTGCTGGTCTTCACCTTCCCCCTGCAGCCTAGTCACAGGCACAACAGGTTTTGGGATCTGTGCTTGCCCAGAGAAGGAACATCTCACGGTGCGCATCCTCGGCAGAGCCTGTTCCCGAAAAGGCAAACGTCCGGCTCCTTCTCCCACACGGAAGGTGGCAGCCCGGAAAGCTGTTGCTGGTCTTCACCTTCCCCCTGCAGCCTAGTCACAGGCACAACAGGTTTTGGGATCTGTGCTTGCCCAGAGAAGGAACATCTCACGGTGCGCATCCTCGGCAGAGCCTGTTCCCGAAAAGGCAAACGTCCGGCTCCTTGTCCCACACGGAAGGTGGCAGCCCGGAAAGCTGTTGCTGGTCTTCACCTTCCCCCTGCAGCCTATTCACAGGCACCACCGCACTGGGAATCTCTGCTTTCCCAAAGACGCAATCTCTCACGGTGCGCATCCTCGGCAGAGCCTGTTCCCGAAAAGGCAAACGTCCGGCTCCTTGTCCCACACGGAAGGTGGCAGCCCGGAAAGCTGTTGCTGGTCTTCACCTTCCCCCTGCAGCCTATTCACAGGCACCACCGCACTGGGAATCTCTGCTTTCCCAAAGACGCAATCTCTCACGGTGCGCATCCTCGGCAGAGCCTGTTCCCGAAAAGGCAAACGTCCGGCTCCTTGTCCCACACGGAAGGTGGCAGCCCGGAAAGCTGTTGCTGGTCTTCACCTTCCCCCTGCAGCCTATTCACAGGCACAACAGGTTTTGGGATCTGTGCTTGCCCAGAGAAGGAACATCTCACGGTGCGCATCCTCGGCAGAGCCTGTTCCCGAAAAGGCAAACGTCCGGCTCCTTGTCCCACACGGAAGGTGGCAGCCCGGAAAGCTGTTGCTGGTCTTCACCTTCCCCCTGCAGCCTATTCACAGGCACAACAGGTTTTGGGATCTGTGCTTGCCCAGAGAAGGAACATCTCACGGTGCGCATCCTCGGCAGAGCCTGGTCCCGAAAAGGCAAACGTCCGGCTCCTTGTCCCACACGGAAGGTGGCAGACCGGAAAGCTGTTGCTGGTCTTCACCTTCCCCCTGCAGCCTATTCACAGGCACAACAGGTTTTGGGATCTCTGCTTTCCCAGAGACGCAATCTCTCGCGGTGCGCATCCTCGGCAGAGCCTGTTCCCGAAAAGGCAAACGTCCGGCTCCTTGTCCCACACGGAAGGTGGCAGCCCGGAAAGCTGTTGCTGGTCTTCACCTTCCCCCTGCAGCCTATTCACAGGCACCACCGCACTGGGAATCTCTGCTTTCCCAGAGACGCAATCTCTCATGGTGCGCATCCTCGGCAGAGCCTGTTCCCGAAAAGGCAAACGTCCGGCTCCTTGTCCCACACGGAAGGTGGCAGCCCTGAAAGCTGTTGCTGGTCTTCACCTTCCCCCTGCAGCCTATTCACAGGCACAACAGGTTTGGGGATCTGTGCTTGCCCAGAGAAGGAACATCTCACAGTGCGCATCCTCGGCAGAGCCTGTTCCCGAAAAGTCAAACGTCTGGCTCCTTGTCCCACACGGAAGGTGGCAGCCCGGAAAGCTGTTGCTGGTCTTCACCTTCCCCCTGCAGCCTATTCACAGGCACAACAGGTTTGGGGATCTGTGCTTGCCCAGAGAAGGAACATCTCACGGTGCGCATCCTCGGCAGAGCCTGTTCCCGAAAAGGCAAACGTCCGGCTCCTTCTCCCACACGGAAGGTGGCAGCCCGGAAAGCTGTTGCTGGTCTTCACCTTCCCCCTGCAGCGTATTCACATGCACCACCGCACTGGGAATCTCTGCTTTCCCAAAGACGCAATCTCTCATGGTGCGCATCCTCGGCAGAGCCTGTTCCCGAAAAGGCAAACGTCCGGCTCCTTGTCCCACACGGAAGGTGGCAGCCTGGAAAGCTGGTGCTGGTCTTCACCTTCCCCCTGCAGCCTAGTCACAGGCACAACAGGTTTTGGGATCTGTGCTTGCCCAGAGAAGGAACATCTCACGGTGCGCATCCTCGGCAGAGCCTGTTCCCGAAAAGGCAAACGTCCGGCTCCTTGTCCCACACGGAAGGTGGCAGCCCGGAAAGCTGTTGCTGGTCTTCACCTTCCCCCTGCAGCCTAGTCACAGGCACAACAGTTTTTGGGATCTGTGCTTGCCCAGAGAAGGAACATCTCACGGTGCGCATCCTCGGCAGAGCCTGTTCCCGAAAAGGCAAACGTCCGGCTCCTTGTCCCACACGGAAGGTGGCAGCCCGGAAAGCTGTTGCTGGTCTTCACCTTCCCCCTGCAGCCTATTCACAGGCACCACCGCACTGGGAATCTCTGCTTTCCCAAAGACGCAATCTCTCACGGTGCGCATCCTCGGCAGAGCCTGTTCCCGAAAAGGCAAACGTCCGGCTCCTTGTCCCACACGGAAGGTGGCAGCCCTGAAAGCGCTTGCTGGTCTTCACCTTCCCCCTGCAGCCTATTCACAGGCACAACAGGTTTGGGGATCTGTGCTTGCCCAGAGAAGGAACATCTCACGGTGCGCATCCTCAGCAGAGCCTGTTCCCGAAAAGGCAAACGTCCGGCTCCTTGTCCCACACGGAAGGTGGCAGCCCGGAAAGCTGTTGCTGGTCTTCACCTTCCCCCTGCAGCCTATTCACAGGCACAACAGGTTTTGGGATCTGTGCTTGCCCAG
The DNA here is from genome assembly GCF_947461875.1 of Haliaeetus albicilla. Taxonomy (NCBI): domain Eukaryota; kingdom Metazoa; phylum Chordata; class Aves; order Accipitriformes; family Accipitridae; genus Haliaeetus; species Haliaeetus albicilla. The sequence goes on from NW_027212497.1 coordinate 94,510, forward strand.
AGACGCAATCTCTCGCGGTGCGCATCCTCGGCAGAGCCTGTTCCCGAAAAGGCAAACGTCCGGCTCCTTGTCCCACACGGAAGGTGGCAGCCCGGAAAGCTGTTGCTGGTCTTCACCTTCCCCCTGCAGCCTATTCACAGGCACAACAGGTTTTGGGATCTGTGCTTGCCCAGAGAAGGAACATCTCACGGTGCGCATCCTCAGCAGAGCCTGTTCCCGAAAAGGCAAACGTCCGGCTCCTTGTCCCACACGGAAGGTGGCAGCCCGGAAAGCTCTTGCTGGTCTTCACCTTCCCCCTGCAGCCTATTCACAGGCACAACAGGTTTGGGGATCTGTGCTTGCCCAGAGAAGGAACATCTCACGGTGCGCATCCTCGGCAGAGCCTGGTCCCGAAAAGGCAAACGTCCGGCTCCTTGTCCCACACGGAAGGTGGCAGCCCGGAAAGCTGTTGCTGGTCTTCACCTTCCCCCTGCAGCCTATTCACAGGCACCACCGCACTGGGAATCTCTACTTTCCCAAAGACGCAATCTCTCATGGTGCGCATCCTCGGCAGAGCCTGTTCCCGAAAAGGCAAACGTCCAGCTCCTTGTCCCACACGGAAGGTGGCAGCCCTGAAAGCTGTTGCTGGTCTTCACCTTCCCCCTGCAGCCTATTCACAGGCACAACAGGTTTGGGGATCTGTGCTTGCCCAGAGAAGGAACATCTCACAGTGCGCATCCTCGGCAGAGCCTGTTCCCGAAAAGTCAAACGTCTGGCTCCTTGTCCCACACGGAAGGTGGCAGCCCGGAAAGCTGTTGCTGGTCTTCACCTTCCCCCTGCAGCCTATTCACAGGCACAACAGGTTTGGGGATCTGTGCTTGCCCAGAGAAGGAACATCTCACGGTGCGCATCCTCGGCAGAGCCTGTTCCCGAAAAGGCAAACGTCCGGCTCCTTGTCCCACACGGAAGGTGGCAGACCGGAAAGCTGTTGCTGGTCTTCACCTTCCCCCTGCAGCCTATTCACAGGCACAACAGGTTTTGGGATCTGTGCTTGCCCAGAGAAGGAACATCTCACGGTGCGCATCCTCGGCAGAGCCTGTTCCCGAAAAGGCAAACATCCGGCTCCTTGTCCCACACGGAAGGTGGCAGCCTGGAAAGCTGGTGCTGGTCTTCACCTTCCCCCTGCAGCCTATTCACAGGTACAACAGGTTTGGGGATCTGTGCTTGCCCAGAGAAGGAACATCTCACGGTGCGCATCCTCGGCAGAGCCTGTTCCCAAAAAGGCAAACGTCCGGCTCCTTCTCCCACACGGAAGGTGGCAGCCCTGAAAGCTGTTGCTGGTCTTCACCTTCCCCCTGCAGCCTAGTCACAGGCACAACAGGTTTGGGGATCTGTGCTTGCCCAGAGAAGGAACATCTCACGGTGCGCATCCTCGGCAGAGCCTGTTCCCGAAAAGGCAAACGTCCGGCTCCTTGTCCCACACGGAAGGTGGCAGCCCGGAAAGCTGTTGCTGGTCTTCACCTTCCCCCTGCAGCCTATTCACAGGCACCACCGCACTGGGAATCTCTGCTTTCCCAAAGACGCAATCTCTCACGGTGCGCATCCTCGGCAGAGCCTGTTCCCGAAAAGGCAAACGTCCGGCTCCTTGTCCCACACGGAAGGCGGCAGCCCTGAAAGCTGTTGCTGGTCTTCACCTTCCCCCTGCAGCCTATTCACAGGCACAACAGGTTTTGGGATCTGTGCTTGCCCAGAGAAGGAACATCTCACGGTGCGCACCCACGGCAGAGCCTGTTCCCGAAAAGGCAAACGTCCGGCTCCTTGTCCCACACGGAAGGTGGCAGCCCTGAAAGCTGTTGCTGGTCTTCACCTTCCCCCTGCAGCCTATTCACAGGCACCACCGCACTGGGAATCTCTGCTTTCCCAAAGACGCAATCTCTCATGGTGCGCATCCTCGGCAGAGCCTGTTCCCGAACAGGCAAACGTCCGGCTCCTTGTCCCACACGGAAGGTGGCAGCCCGGAAAGCTGTTGCTGGTCTTCACCTTCCCCCTGCAGCCTATTCACAGGCACAACAGGTTTGGGGATCTGTGCTTGCCCAGAGAAGGAACATCTCACGGTGCGCATCCTCGGCAGAGCCTGTTCCCGAAAAGGCAAACGTCCAGCTCCTTGTCCCACATGGAAGGTGGCAGACCGGAAAGCTGTTGCTGGTCTTCACCTTCCCCCTGCAGCCTATTCACAGGCACAACAGGTTTGGGGATCTGTGCTTGCCCAGAGAAGGAACATCTCATGGTGCGCATCCTCGGCAGAGCCTGTTCCCGAAAAGGCAAACGTCCGGCTCCTTGTCCCACACGGAAGGTGGCAGCCCGGAAAGCTCTTGCTGGTCTTCACCTTCCCCCTGCAGCCTATTCACAGGCACAACAGGTTTGGGGATCTGTGCTTGCCCAGAGAAGGAACATCTCACGGTGTGCACCCTCGGCAGAGCCTGTTCCCGAAAAGGCAAACGTCCGGCTCCTTGTCCCACACGGAAGGTGGCAGCCCTGAAAGCTGTTGCTCGTCTTCACCTTCCCCCTGCAGCCTATTCACAGGCACCACCGCACTGGGAATCTCTGCTTTCCCAAAGACGCAATCTCTCATGGTGCGCATCCTCGGCAGAGCCTGTTCCCGAAAAGGCAAACGTCCGGCTCCTTGTCCCACACGGAAGGTGGCAGCCCTGAAAGCTGTTGCTGGTCTTCACCTTCCCTCTGCAGCCTATTCACAGGCACAACAGGTTTTGGGATCTGTGCTTGCCCAGAGAAGGAACATCTCACGGTGCGCATCCTCGGCAGAGCCTGTTCCCGAAAAGGCAAACGTCCGGCTCCTTGTCCCACACGGAAGGTGGCAGCCCGGAAAGCTCTTGCTGGTCTTCACCTTCCCCCTGCAGCCTATTCACAGGCACAACAGGTTTGGGGATCTGTGCTTGCCCAGAGAAGGAACATCTCACGGTGTGCACCCTCGGCAGAGCCTGTTCCCGAAAAGGCAAACGTCCGGCTCCTTGTCCCACACGGAAGGTGGCAGCCCGGAAAGCTGTTGCTGGTCTTCACCTTCCCCCTGCAGCCTATTCACAGGCACCACCGCACTGGGAATCTCTACTTTCCCAAAGACGCAATCTCTCATGGTGCGCATCCTCGGCAGAGCCTGTTCCCGAAAAGGCAAACGTCCGGCTCCTTGTCCCACACGGAAGGTGGCAGCCCGGAAAGCTGTTGCTGGTCTTCACCTTCCCCCTGCAGCCTATTCACAGGCACAACAGGTTTTGGGATCTGTGCTTGCCCAGAGAGGGAACATCTCACGGTGCGCATCCTCGGCAGAGCCTGTTCCCGAAAAGGCAAACGTCCGGCTCCTTGTCCCACATGGAAGGTGGCAGACCTGAAAGCTGTTGCTGGTCTTCACCTTCCCCCTGCAGCCTATTCACAGGCACAACAGGTTTTGGGATCTGTGCTTGCCCAGAGAAGGAACATCTCACGGTGCGCATCCACAGCAGAGCCTGTTCCCGAAAAGGCAAACGTCCGGCTCCTTGTCCCACACGGAAGGTGGCAGCCCGGAAAGCTGTTGCTGGTCTTCACCTTCCCCCTGCAGCCTATTCACAGGCACCACGGCACTGGGAATCTCTGCTTTCCCAAAGACGCAATCTCTCACGGTGCGCATCCTCGGCAGAGCCTGTTCCCGAAAAGGCAAACGTCCGGCTCCTTGTCCCACACGGAAGATGGCAGCCCTGAAAGCTGTTGCTGGTCTTCACCTTCCCCCTGCAGCGTATTCACATGCACCACCGCACTGGGAATCTCTGCTTTCCCAAAGACGCAATCTCTCATGGTGCGCATCCTCGGCAGAGCCTGTTCCCGAACAGGCAAAGGTGCGGCTCCTTGTCCCACACGGAAGGTGGCAGCCCTGAAAGCTGTTGCTGGTCTTCACCTTCCCCCTGCAGCCTAGTCACAGGCACAACAGGTTTTGGGATCTGTGCTTGCCCAGAGAAGGAACATCTCACGGTGCGCATCCTTGGCAGAGCCTGTTCCCGAAAAGGCAAACATCCGGCTCCTTGTCCCACACGGAAGGTGGCAGCCCGGAAAGCTGTTGCTGGTCTTCACCTTCCCCCTGCAGCCTATTCACAGGCACAACAGGTTTGGGGATCTGTGCTTGCCCAGAGAAGGAACATCTCACGGTGCGCATCCTCGGCAGAGCCTGTTCCCGAAAAGGCAAACGTCCGGCTCCTTGTCCCACATGGAAGGTGGCAGACCGGAAAGCTGTTGCTGGTCTTCACCTTCCCCCTGCAGCCTATTCACAGGCACAACAGGTTTTGGGATCTGTGCTTGCCCAGAGAAGGAACATCTCACGGTGCGCATCCTCGGCAGAGCCTGTTCCAGAAAAGGCAAACGTCCGGCTCCTTGTCCCACACGGAAGGTGGCAGCCCGGAAAGCTGTTGCTGGTCTTCACCTTCCCCCTGCAGCCTATTCACAGGCACAACAGGTTTGGGGATCTGTGCTTGCCCAGAGAAGGAACATCTCACGGTGCGCACCCACGGCAGAGCCTGTTCCCGAAAAGGCAAACGTCCGGCTCCTTGTCCCACACGGAAGGTGGCAGCCCGGAAAGCTGTTGCTGGTCTTCACCTTCCCCCTGCAGCCTATTCACAGGCACAACAGGTTTTGGGATCTGTGCTTGCCCAGAGAAGGAACATCTCACGGTGTGCACCCTCGGCAGAGCCTGTTCCCGAAAAGGCAAACGTCCGGCTCCTTGTCCCACATGGAAGGTGGCAGCCCGGAAAGCTGTTGCTGGTCTTCACCTTCCCCCTGCAGCCTATTCACAGGCACAACAGGTTTTGGGATCTCTGCTTTCCCAGAGACGCAATCTCTCGCGGTGCGCATCCTCGGCAGAGCCTGTTCCCGAAAAGGCAAACGTCCGGCTCCTTGTCCCACACGGAAGGTGGCAGCCCGGAAAGCTGTTGCTGGTCTTCACCTTCCCCCTGCAGCCTATTCACAGGCACAACAGGTTTGGGGATCTGTGCTTGCCCAGAGAAGGAACATCTCACGGTGCGCATCCTCGGCAGAGCCTGTTCCCGAAAAGGCAAACGTCCGGCTCCTTGTCCCACACGGAAGGTGGCAGCCCTGAAAGCTGTTGCTGGTCTTCACCTTCCCCCTGCAGCCTATTCACAGGCACAACAGGTTTGGGGATCTGTGCTTGCCCAGAGAAGGAACATCTCACGGTGCGCATCCTCGGCAGAGCCTGTTCCAGAAAAGGCAAACGTCCGGCTCCTTGTCCCACACGGAAGGTGGCAGCCCGGAAAGCTGTTGCTGGTCTTCACCTTCCCCCTGCAGCCTATTCACAGGCACAACAGGTTTGGGGATCTGTGCTTGCCCAGAGAAGGAACATCTCACGGTGCGCACCCACGGCAGAGCCTGTTCCCGAAAAGGCAAACGTCCGGCTCCTTGTCCCACACGGAAGGTGGCAGCCCGGAAAGCTGTTGCTGGTCTTCACCTTCCCCCTGCAGCCTATTCACAGGCACAACAGGTTTTGGGATCTGTGCTTGCCCAGAGAAGGAACATCTCACGGTGCGCATCCTCGGCAGAGCCTGTTCCCGAAAAGGCAAACGTCCGGCTCCTTGTCCCACACGGAAGGTGGCAGCCCGGAAAGCTGTTGCTGGTCTTCACCTTCCCCCTGCAGCCTATTCACAGGCACAACAGGTTTTGGGATCTCTGCTTTCCCAGAGACGCAATCTCTCGCGGTGCGCATCCTCGGCAGAGCCTGTTCCCGAAAAGGCAAACGTCCGGCTCCTTGTCCCACACGGAAGGTGGCAGCCCGGAAAGCTGTTGCTGGTCTTCACCTTCCCCCTGCAGCCTATTCACAGGCACCACCGCACTGGGAATCTCTGCTTTCCCAAAGACGCAATCTCTCATGGTGCGCATCCTCGGCAGAGCCTGTTCCCGAAAAGGCAAACGTCCGGCTCCTTGTCCCACACGGAAGGTGGCAGCCCTGAAAGCTGTTGCTGGTCTTCACCTTCCCCCTGCAGCCTATTCACAGGCACAACAGGTTTGGGGATCTGTGCTTGCCCAGAGAAGGAACATCTCACAGTGCGCATCCTCGGCAGAGCCTGTTCCCGAAAAGTCAAACGTCTGGCTCCTTGTCCCACACGGAAGGTGGCAGCCCGGAAAGCTGTTGCTGGTCTTCACCTTCCCCCTGCAGCCTATTCACAGGCACAACAGGTTTGGGGATCTGTGCTTGCCCAGAGAAGGAACATCTCACGGTGCGCATCCTCGGCAGAGCCTGTTCCCGAAAAGGCAAACGTCCGGCTCCTTCTCCCACACGGAAGGTGGCAGCCCGGAAAGCTGTTGCTGGTCTTCACCTTCCCCCTGCAGCCTATTCACAGGCAAAACAGGTTTGGGGATCTGTGCTTGCCCAGAGAAGGAACATCTCACGGTGCGCATCCTCGGCAGAGCCTGTTCCCGAAAAGGCAAACGTCCGGCTCCTTGTCCCACACGGAAGGTGGCAGCCTGGAAAGCTGGTGCTGGTCTTCACCTTCCCCCTGCAGCCTAGTCACAGGCACAACAGGTTTTGGGATCTGTGCTTGCCCAGAGAAGGAACATCTCACGGTGCGCATCCTCGGCAGAGCCTGTTCCCGAAAAGGCAAACGTCCGGCTCCTTCTCCCACACGGAAGGTGGCAGCCCGGAAAGCTGTTGCTGGTCTTCACCTTCCCCCTGCAGCCTATTCACAGGCACAACAGGTTTGGGGATCTGTGCTTGCCCAGAGAAGGAACATCTCACGGTGCGCATCCTCGGCAGAGCCTGTTCCCGAAAAGGCAAACGTCCGGCTCCTTGTCCCACACGGAAGGTGGCAGCCCTGAAAGCTGTTGCTGGTCTTCACCTTCCCCCTGCAGCCTATTCACAGGCACCACCGCACTGGGAATCTCTGCTTTCCCAAAGACGCAATCTCTCACGGTGCGCATCCTCGGCAGAGCCTGTTCCCGAAAAGGCAAACGTCCGGCTCCTTGTCCCACACGGAAGGTGGCAGCCCGGAAAGCTGTTGCTGGTCTTCACCTTCCCCCTGCAGCCTATTCACAGGCACAACAGGTTTTGGGATCTGTGCTTGCCCAGAGAAGGAACATCTCACGGTGCGCATCCTCGGCAGAGCCTGGTCCCGAAAAGGCAAACGTCCGGCTCCTTGTCCCACATGGAAGGTGGCAGACCGGAAAGCTGTTGCTGGTCTTCACCTTCCCCCTGCAGCCTATTCACAGGCACAACAGGTTTGGGGATCTGTGCTTGCCCAGAGAAGGAAAATCTCACGGTGCGCATCCTCGGCAGAGCCTGTTCCAGAAAAGGCAAACGTCCGGCTCCTTGTCCCACACGGAAGGTGGCAGCCCGGAAAGCTGTTGCTGGTCTTCACCTTCCCCCTGCAGCCTATTCACAGGCACAACAGGTTTTGGGATCTGTGCTTGCCCAGAGAAGGAACATCTCATGGTGCGCATCCTCGGCAGAGCCTGTTCCCGAAAAGGCAAACGTCCGGCTCCTTGTCCCACACGGAAGGTGGCAGCCCGGAAAGCTGTTGCTGGTCTTCACCTTCCCCCTGCAGCCTATTCACAGGCACAACAGGTTTTGGGATCTGTGCTTGCCCAGAGAAGGAACATCTCACGGTGTGCACCCTCGGCAGAGCCTGTTCCCGAAAAGGCAAACGTCCGGCTCCTTGTCCCACACGGAAGGTGGCAGCCCGGAAAGCTGTTGCTGGTCTTCACCTTCCCCCTGCAGCCTATTCACAGGCACAACAGGTTTTGGGATCTCTGCTTTCCCAGAGACGCAATCTCTCGCGGTGCGCATCCTCGGCAGAGCCTGTTCCCGAAAAGGCAAACGTCCGGCTCCTTGTCCCACACGGAAGGTGGCAGCCCGGAAAGCTGTTGCTGGTCTTCACCTTCCCCCTGCAGCCTATTCACAGGCACCACCGCACTGGGAATCTCTGCTTTCCCAAAGACGCAATCTCTCATGGTGCGCATCCTCGGCAGAGCCTGTTCCCGAAAAGGCAAACGTCCGGCTCCTTGTCCCACACGGAAGGTGGCAGCCCTGAAAGCTGTTGCTGGTCTTCACCTTCCCCCTGCAGCCTATTCACAGGCACAACAGGTTTGGGGATCTGTGCTTGCCCAGAGAAGGAACATCTCACGGTGCGCATCCTCGGCAGAGCCTGTTCCCGAAAAGGCAAACGTCCGGCTCCTTCTCCCACACGGAAGGTGGCAGCCCGGAAAGCTGTTGCTGGTCTTCACCTTCCCCCTGCGGCCTATTCACAGGCACAACAGGTTTTGGGATCTGTGCTTGCCCAGAGAAGGAACATCTCACGGTGCGCATCCTCGGCAGAGCCTGTTCCCGAAAAGGCAAACGTCCGGCTCCTTGTCCCACACGGAAGGTGGCAGCCTGGAAAGCTGTTGCTGGTCTTCACCTTCCCCCTGCAGCCTAGTCACAGGCACAACAGGTTTTGGGATCTGTGCTTGCCCAGAGAAGGAACATCTCACGGTGCGCATCCTCGGCAGAGCCTGTTCCCGAAAAGGCAAACGTCCGGCTCCTTCTCCCACACGGAAGGTGGCAGCCCGGAAAGCTGTTGCTGGTCTTCACCTTCCCCCTGCAGCCTAGTCACAGGCACAACAGGTTTTGGGATCTGTGCTTGCCCAGAGAAGGAACATCTCACGGTGCGCATCCTCGGCAGAGCCTGTTCCCGAAAAGGCAAACGTCCGGCTCCTTGTCCCACACGGAAGGTGGCAGCCCTGAAAGCTGTTGCTGGTCTTCACCTTCCCCCTGCAGCCTATTCACAGGCACCACCGCACTGGGAATCTCTGCTTTCCCAAAGACGCAATCTCTCACGGTGCGCATCCTCGGCAGAGCCTGTTCCCGAAAAGGCAAACGTCCGGCTCCTTGTCCCACACGGAAGGTGGCAGCCCGGAAAGCTGTTGCTGGTCTTCACCTTCCCCCTGCAGCCTATTCACAGGCACCACCGCACTGGGAATCTCTGCTTTCCCAAAGACGCAATCTCTCACGGTGCGCATCCTCGGCAGAGCCTGTTCCCGAAAAGGCAAACGTCCGGCTCCTTGTCCCACACGGAAGGTGGCAGCCCGGAAAGCTGTTGCTGGTCTTCACCTTCCCCCTGCAGCCTATTCACAGGCACAACAGGTTTTGGGATCTGTGCTTGCCCAGAGAAGGAACATCTCACGGTGCGCATCCTCGGCAGAGCCTGTTCCCGAAAAGGCAAACGTCCGGCTCCTTGTCCCACACGGAAGGTGGCAGCCCGGAAAGCTGTTGCTGGTCTTCACCTTCCCCCTGCAGCCTATTCACAGGCACAACAGGTTTTGGGATCTGTGCTTGCCCAGAGAAGGAACATCTCACGGTGCGCATCCTCGGCAGAGCCTGGTCCCGAAAAGGCAAACGTCCGGCTCCTTGTCCCACACGGAAGGTGGCAGACCGGAAAGCTGTTGCTGGTCTTCACCTTCCCCCTGCAGCCTATTCACAGGCACAACAGGTTTGAGGATCTGTGCTTGCCCAGAGAAGGAAAATCTCACGGTGCGCATCCTCGGCAGAGCCTGTTCCAGAAAAGGCAAACGTCCAGCTCCTTGTCCCACACGGAAGGTGGCAGCCCGGAAAGCTGTTGCTGGTCTTCACCTTCCCCCTGCAGCCTATTCACAGGCACAACAGGTTTTGGGATCTGTGCTTGCCCAGAGAAGGAACATCTCATGGTGCGCATCCTCGGCAGAGCCTGTTCCCGAAAAGGCAAACGTCCGGCTCCTTGTCCCACACGGAAGGTGGCAGCCCGGAAAGCTGTTGCTGGTCTTCACCTTCCCCCTGCAGCCTATTCACAGGCACAACAGGTTTTGGGATCTGTGCTTGCCCAGAGAAGGAACATCTCACGGTGTGCACCCTCGGCAGAGCCTGTTCCCGAAAAGGCAAACGTCCGGCTCCTTGTCCCACACGGAAGGTGGCAGCCCGGAAAGCTGTTGCTGGTCTTCACCTTCCCCCTGCAGCCTATTCACAGGCACAACAGGTTTTGGGATCTCTGCTTTCCCAGAGACGCAATCTCTCGCGGTGCGCATCCTCGGCAGAGCCTGTTCCCGAAAAGGCAAACGTCCGGCTCCTTGTCCCACACGGAAGGTGGCAGCCCGGAAAGCTGTTGCTGGTCTTCACCTTCCCCCTGCAGCCTATTCACAGGCACCACCGCACTGGGAATCTCTGCTTTCCCAAAGACGCAATCTCTCATGGTGCGCATCCTCGGCAGAGCCTGTTCCCGAAAAGGCAAACGTCCGGCTCCTTGTCCCACACGGAAGGTGGCAGCCCTGAAAGCTGTTGCTGGTCTTCACCTTCCCCCTGCAGCCTATTCACAGGCACAACAGGTTTGGGGATCTGTGCTTGCCCAGAGAAGGAACATCTCACGGTGCGCATCCTCGGCAGAGCCTGTTCCCGAAAAGGCAAACGTCCGGCTCCTTGTCCCACACGGAAGGTGGCAGCCCGGAAAGCTGTTGCTGGTCTTCACCTTCCCCCTGCAGCCTATTCACAGGCACAACAGGTTTTGGGATCTGTGCTTGCCCAGAGAAGGAACATCTCACGGTGCGCATCCTCGGCAGAGCCTGTTCCCGAAAAGGCAAACGTCCGGCTCCTTCTCCCACACGGAAGGTGGCAGCCCGGAAAGCTGTTGCTGGTCTTCACCTTCCCCCTGCGGCCTATTCACAGGCACAACAGGTTTTGGGATCTGTGCTTGCCCAGAGAAGGAACATCTCACGGTGCGCATCCTCGGCAGAGCCTGTTCCCGAAAAGGCAAACGTCCGGCTCCTTGTCCCACACGGAAGGTGGCAGCCTGGAAAGCTGTTGCTGGTCTTCACCTTCCCCCTGCAGCCTATTCACAGGCACAACAGGTTTTGGGATCTGTGCTTGCCCAGAGAAGGAACATCTCACGGTGCGCATCCTCGGCAGAGCCTGTTCCCGAAAAGGCAAACGTCCGGCTCCTTGTCCCACACGGAAGGTGGCAGCCCGGAAAGCTGTTGCTGGTCTTCACCTTCCCCCTGCAGCCTATTCACAGGCACAACAGGTTTTGGGATCTGTGCTTGCCCAGAGAAGGAACATCTCACGGTGCGCATCCTCGGCAGAGCCTGTTCCCGAAAAGGCAAACGTCCGGCTCCTTGTCCCACACGGAAGGTGGCAGCCCTGAAAGCTGTTGCTGGTCTTCACCTTCCCCCTGCAGCCTATTCACAGGCACCACCGCACTGGGAATCTCTGCTTTCCCAAAGACGCAATCTCTCACGGTGCGCATCCTCGGCAGAGCCTGTTCCCGAAAAGGCAAACGTCCGGCTCCTTGTCCCACACGGAAGGTGGCAGCCCTGAAAGCTGTTGCTGGTCTTCACCTTCCCCCTGCAGCCTATTCACAGGCACAACAGGTTTTGGGATCTGTGCTTGCCCAGAGAAGGAACATCTCACGGTGCGCATCCTCGGCAGAGCCTGTTCCCGAAAAGGCAAACGTCCGTCTCCTTGTCCCACACGGAAGGTGGCAGCCCGGAAAGCTGTTGCTGGTCTTCACCTTCCCCCTGCAGCCTATTCACAGGCACAACAGGTTTGGGGATCTGTGCTTGCCCAGAGAAGGAACATCTCACGGTGCGCATCCTCGGCAGAGCCTGTTCCCGAAAAGGCAAACGTCCGGCTCCTTGTCCCACACGGAAGGTGGCAGCCCGGAAAGCTGTTGCTGGTCTTCACCTTCCCCCTGCAGCCTATTCACAGGCACCACCGCACTGGGAATCTCTACTTTTCCAAAGACGCAATCTCTCACGGTGCGCATCCTCGGCAGAGCCTGTTCCCGAAAAGGCAAACGTCCGGCTCCTTGTCCCACACGGAATGTGGCAGCCCGGAAAGCTCTTGCTGGTCTTCACCTTCCCCCTGCAGCCTATTCACAGGCACAACAGTTTTTGGGATCTCTGCTTTCCCAGAGACGCAATCTCTCGCGGTGCGCATCCTCGGCAGAGCCTGTTCCCGAAAAGGCAAACGTCCGGCTCCTTGTCCCACACGGAAGGTGGCAGCCCGGAAAGCTGGTGCTGGTCTTCACCTTCCCCCTGCAGCCTATTCACAGGCACAACAGGTTTTGGGATCTGTGCTTGCCCAGAGAAGGAACATCTCACGGTGCGCATCCTCGGCAGAGCCTGTTCCCGAAAAGGCAAACGTCCGGCTCCTTGTCCCACACGGAAGGTGGCAGCCTGGAAAGCTGGTGCTGGTCTTCACCTTCCCCCTGCAGCCTAGTCACAGGCACAACAGGTTTTGGGATCTGTGCTTGCCCAGAGAAGGAACATCTCACGGTGCGCATCCTCGGCAGAGCCTGTTCCCGAAAAGGCAAACGTCCGGCTCCTTCTCCCACACGGAAGGTGGCAGCCCGGAAAGCTGTTGCTGGTCTTCACCTTCCCCCTGCAGCCTAGTCACAGGCACAACAGGTTTTGGGATCTGTGCTTGCCCAGAGAAGGAACATCTCACGGTGCGCATCCTCGGCAGAGCCTGTTCCCGAAAAGGCAAACGTCCGGCTCCTTGTCCCACACGGAAGGTGGCAGCCCGGAAAGCTGTTGCTGGTCTTCACCTTCCCCCTGCAGCCTATTCACAGGCACCACCGCACTGGGAATCTCTGCTTTCCCAAAGACGCAATCTCTCACGGTGCGCATCCTCGGCAGAGCCTGTTCCTGAAAAGGCAAACGTCCGGCTCCTTGTCCCACACGGAAGGTGGCAGCCCGGAAAGCTGTTGCTGGTCTTCACCTTCCCCCTGCAGCCTAGTCACAGGCACAACAGGTTTTGGGATCTGTGCTTGCCCAGAGAAGGAACATCTCACGGTGCGCATCCTCGGCAGAGCCTGTTCCCGAAAAGGCAAACGTCCGGCTCCTTGTCCCACACGGAAGGTGGCAGCCCGGAAAGCTGTTGCTGGTCTTCACCTTCCCCCTGCAGCCTATTCACAGGCACAACAGGTTTGGGGATCTGTGCTTGCCCAGAGAAGGAACATCTCACGGTGCGCATCCTCGGCAGAGCCTGTTCCCGAAAAGGCAAACGTCCGTCTCCTTGTCCCACACGGAAGGTGGCAGCCCGGAAAGCTCTTGCTGGTCTTCACCTTCCCCCTGCAGCCTATTCACAGGCTCAACAGGTTTGGGGATCTGTGCTTGCCCAGAGAGGGAACATCTCACGGTGCGCATCCTCGGCAGAGCCTGTTCCCGAAAAGGCAAACGTCCGGCTCCTTGTCCCACACGGAATGTGGCAGCCCGGAAAGCTGTTGCTGGTCTTCACCTTCCCCCTGCAGCCTATTCACAGGCACAACAGGTTTTGGGATCTCTGCTTTCCCAGAGACGCAATCTCTCGCGGTGCGCATCCTCGGCAGAGCCTGTTCCCGAAAAGGCAAACGTCCGGCTCCTTGTCCCACACGGAAGGTGGCAGCCCGGAAAGCTGTTGCTGGTCTTCACCTTCCCCCTGCAGCCTATTCACAGGCACCACCGCACTGGGAATCTCTGCTTTCCCAAAGACGCAATCTCTCATGGTGCGCATCCTCGGCAGAGCCTGTTCCCGAAAAGGCAAACGTCCGGCTCCTTGTCCCACACGGAAGGTGGCAGCCCTGAAAGCTGTTGCTGGTCTTCACCTTCCCCCTGCAGCCTATTCACAGGCACAACAGGTTTTGGGATCTGTGCTTGCCCAGAGAAGGAACATCTCACAGTGCGCATCCTCGGCAGAGCCTGTTCCCGAAAAGTCAAACGTCTGGCTCCTTGTCCCACACGGAAGGTGGCAGCCTGGAAAGCTGTTGCTGGTCTTCACCTGCCCCCTGCAGCCTATTCACAGGCACAACAGGTTTGGGGATCTGTGCTTGCCCAGAGAAGGAACATCTCACGGTGCGCATCCTCGGCAGAGCCTGTTCCCGAAAAGGCAAACGTCCGGCTCCTTCTCCCACACGGAAGGTGGCAGCCCGGAAAGCTGGTGCTGGTCTTCACCTTCCCCCTGCAGCCTATTCACAGGCACAACAGGTTTTGGGATCTGTGCTTGCCCAGAGAAGGAACATCTCACGGTGCGCATCCTCGGCAGAGCCTGTTCCCGAAAAGGCAAACGTCCGGCTCCTTGTCCCACACGGAAGGTGGCAGCCTGGAAAGCTGGTGCTGGTCTTCACCTTCCCCCTGCAGCCTAGTCACAGGCACAACAGGTTTTGGGATCTGTGCTTGCCCAGAGAAGGAACATCTCACGGTGCGCATCCTCGGCAGAGCCTGTTCCCGAAAAGGCAAACGTCCGGCTCCTTCTCCCACACGGAAGGTGGCAGCCCGGAAAGCTGTTGCTGGTCTTCACCTTCCCCCTGCAGCCTAGTCACAGGCACAACAGGTTTTGGGATCTGTGCTTGCCCAGAGAAGGAACATCTCACGGTGCGCATCCTCGGCAGAGCCTGTTCCCGAAAAGGCAAACGTCCAGCTCCTTGTCCCACACGGAAGGTGGCAGCCCGGAAAGCTGTTGCTGGTCTTCACCTTCCCCCTGCAGCCTATTCACAGGCACCACCGCACTGGGAATCTCTGCTTTCCCAAAGACGCAATCTCTCACGGTGCGCATCCTCGGCAGAGCCTGTTCCCGAAAAGGCAAACGTCCGGCTCCTTGTCCCACACGGAAGGTGGCAGCCCGGAAAGCTGTTGCTGGTCTTCACCTTCCCCCTGCAGCCTATTCACAGGCACAACAGGTTTGGGGATCTGTGCTTGCCCAGAGAAGGAACATCTCACGGTGCGCATCCTCGGCAGAGCCTGTTCCCGAAAAGGCAAACGTCCGGCTCCTTGTCCCACATGGAAGGTGGCAGCCCGGAAAGCTGTTGCTGGTCTTCACCTTCCCCCTGCAGCCTATTCACAGGCACCACCGCACTGGGAATCTCTACTTTTCCAAAGACGCAATCTCTCACGGTGCGCATCCTCGGCAGAGCCTGTTCCCGAAAAGGCAAACGTCCGGCTCCTTGTCCCACACGGAAGGTGGCAGCCCGGAAAGATGTTGCTGGTCTTCACCTTCCCCCTGCAGCCTATTCACAGGCACCACCGCACTGGGAATCTCTGCTTTCCCAAAGACGCAATCTCTCATGGTGCGCATCCTCGGCAGAGCCTGTTCCCGAAAAGGCAAACGTCCGGCTCCTTGTCCCACACGGAATGTGGCAGCCCGGAAAGCTCTTGCTGGTCTTCACCTTCCCCCTGCAGCCTATTCACAGGCACAACAGGTTTTGGGATCTGTGCTTGCCCAGAGAAGGAACATCTCACGGTGCGCATCCTCGGCAGAGCCTGTTCCCGAAAAGGCAAACGTCCAGCTCCTTGTCCCACACGGAAGGTGGCAGACCTGAAAGCTGTTGCTGGTCTTCACCTTCCCCCTGCAGCCTATTCACAGGCACAACAGGTTTTGGGATCTGTGCTTGCCCAGAGAAGGAACATCTCACGGTGCGCATCCTCGGCAGAGCCTGTTCCCGAAAAGGCAAACGTCCGGCTCCTTGTCCCACACGGAAGGTGGCAGCCCGGAAAGCTGTTGCTGGTCTTCACCTTCCCCCTGCAGCCTATTCACAGGCACAACAGGTTTGGGGATCTGTGCTTGCCCAGAGAAGGAACATCTCACGGTGCGCATCCTCGGCAGAGCCTGTTCCCGAAAAGGCAAACGTCCGGCTCCTTGTCCCACATGGAAGGTGGCAGACCGGAAAGCTGTTGCTGGTCTTCACCTTCCCCCTGCAGCCTATTCACAGGCACCACCGCACTGGGAATCTCTGCTTTCCCAAAGACGCAATCTCTCATGGTGCGCATCCTCGGCAGAGCCTGTTCCCGAAAAGGCAAACGTCCGGCTCCTTGTCCCACACGGAAGGTGGCAGCCCGGAAAGCTGTTGCTGGTCTTCACCTTCCCCCTGCAGCCTATTCACAGGCACAACAGGTTTTGGGATCTGTGCTTGCCCAGAGAAGGAACATCTCACGGTGCGCATCCTCGGCAGAGCCTGTTCCCGAAAAGGCAAACGTCCGGCTCCTTGTCCCACACGGAAGGTGGCAGCCCGGAAAGCTGTTGCTGGTCTTCACCTTCCCCCTGCAGCCTATTCACAGGCACAACAGGTTTTGGGATCTGTGCTTGCCCAGAGAAGGAACATCTCACGGTGCGCATGCTCGGCAGAGCCTGTTCCCGAAAAGGCAAACGTCCGGCTCCTTGTCCCACACGGAAGGTGGCAGCCCTGAAAGCTGGTGCTGGTCTTCACCTTCCCCCTGCAGCCTATTCACAGGCACAACAGGTTTTGGGATCTCTGCTTGCCCAGAGAAGGAACATCTCACGGTGCGCATCCTCGGCAGAGCCTGTTCCCGAAAAGGCAAACGTCCGGCTCCTTGTCCCACACGGAAGGTGGCAGCCCGGAAAGCTCTTGCTGGTCTTCACCTTCCCCCTGCAGCCTATTCACAGGCACAACCGCACTGGGAATCTCTGCTTTCCCAGAGACGCAATCTCTCACGGTGCGCATCCTCGGCAGAGCCTGTTCCCGAAAAGGCAAACGTCCGTCTCCTTGTCCCACACGGAAGGTGGCAGCCCTGAAAGCTGTTGCTGGTCTTCACCTTCCCCCTGCAGCCTATTCACAGGCAGAACCGCACTGGGAATCTCTGCTTTCCCAGAGACACAATCTCTCACGGTGCGCATCCTCGGCAGAGCCTGTTCCCGAAAAGGCAAACGTCCGGCTCCTTGTCCCACACGGAAGGTGGCAGCCCTGAAAGCTGTTGCTGGTCTTCACCTTCCCCCTGCAGCCTATTCACAGGCACAACCGCACTGGGAATCTCTGCTTTCCCAAAGACGCAATCTCTCACGGTGCGCATCCTCGGCAGAGCCTGTTCCCGAAAAGGCAAACGTCCGGCTCCTTGTCCCACACGGAAGGTGGCAGCCCTGAAAGCTCTTGCTGGTCTTCACCTTCCCCCTGCAGCCTATTCACAGGCACAACAGGTTTTGGGATCTGTGCTTGCCCAGAGAGGGAACATCTCACGGTGCGCATCCTCGGCAGAGCCTGTTCCCGAAAAGGCAAACGTCCAGCTCCTTGTCCCACACGGAAGGTGGCAGCCCGGAAAGCTGTTGCTGGTCTTCACCTTCCCCCTGCAGCCTATTCACAGGCACAACAGGTTTGGGGATCTGTGCTTGCCCAGAGAAGGAACATCTCACGGTGCGCATCCTCGGCAGAGCCTGTTCCCGAAAAGGCAAACGTCCGGCTCCTTGTCCCACACGGAAGGTGGCAGCCCGGAAAGCTCTTGCTGGTCTTCACCTTCCCCCTGCAGCCTATTCACAGGCACAACAGGTTTTGGGATCTCTGCTTGCCCAGAGAAGGAACATCTCACGGTGCGCATCCTCGGCAGAGCCTGTTCCCGAAAAGGCAAACGTCCGGCTCCTTGTCCCACACGGAAGGTGGCAGCCCTGAAAGCTGTTGCTGGTCTTCACCTTCCCCCTGCAGCCTATTCACAGGCACAACAGGTTTGGGGATCTGTGCTTGCCCAGAGAAGGAACATCTCACGGTGCGCATCCTCGGCAGAGCCTGTTCCCGAAAAGGCAAACGTCCGGCTCCTTGTCCCACACGGAAGGTGGCAGCCCTGAAAGCTCTTGCTGGTCTTCACCTTCCCCCTGCAGCCTATTCACAGGCACAACCGCACTGGGAATCTCTCCTTTCCCAGAGACGCAATCTCTCACGGTGCGCACCCTCGGCAGAGCCTGTTCCCGAAAAGGCAAACGTCCGGCTCCTTGTCCCACACGGAAGGTGGCAGCCCTGAAAGCTGTTGCTGGTCTTCACCTTCCCCCTGCAGCCTATTCACAGGCACAACCGCACTGGGAATCTCTGCTTTCCCAGAGACGCAATCTCTCACGGTGCGCATCCTCGGCAGAGCCTGTTCCCGAAAAGGCAAACGTCCGGCTCCTTGTCCCACACAGAAGGTGGCAGCCCTGAAAGCTCTTGCTGGTCTTCACCTTCCCCCTGCAGCCTATTCACAGGCACAACAGGTTTGGGGATCTGTGCTTGCCCAGAGAGGGAACATCTCACGGTGCGCATCCTCGGCAGAGCCTGTTCCCGAAAAGGCAAACGTCCGGCTCCTTGTCCCACACGGAAGGTGGCAGCCCGGAAAGCTGTTGCTGGTCTTCACCTTCCCCCTGCAGCCTATTCACAGGCACAACAGGTTTGGGGATCTGTGCTTGCCCAGAGAAGGAACATCTCACGGTGCGCATCCTCGGCAGAGCCTGTTCCCGAAAAGGCAAACGTCCGGCTCCTTGTCCCACACGGAAGGTGGCAGCCCGGAAAGCTCTTGCTGGTCTTCACCTTCCCCCTGCAGCCTATTCACAGGCACAACAGGTTTGGGGATCTGTGCTTGCCCAGAGAAGGAACATCTCACGGTGCGCATCCTCGGCAGAGCCTGTTCCCGAAAAGGCAAACGTCCAGCTCCTTGTCCCACATGGAAGGTGGCAGCCCTGAAAGCTGTTGCTGGTCTTCACCTTCCCCCTGCAGCCTATTCACAGGCACAACAGGTTTTGGGATCTGTGCTTGCCCAGAGAAGGAACATCTCACGGTGCGCATCCTCAGCAGAGCCTGTTCCCGAAAAGGCAAACGTCCGGCTCCTTGTCCCACACGGAAGGTGGCAGCCCGGAAAGCTGTTGCTGGTCTTCACCTTCCCCCTGCAGCCTAGTCACAGGCACAACAGGTTTGGGGATCTGTGCTTGCCCAGAGAAGGAACATCTCACGGTGCGCATCCTCGGCAGAGCCTGTTCCCGAAAAGGCAAACGTCCGGCTCCTTGTCCCACACGGAAGGTGGCAGCCCTGAAAGCTGTTGCTGGTCTTCACCTTCCCCCTGCAGCCTATTCACAGGCACCACCGCACTGGGAATCTCTGCTTTCCCAAAGACGCAATCTCTTGCGGTGCGCATCCTCGGCAGAGCCTGTTCCCGAAAAGGCAAACGTCCGGCTCCTTGTCCCACACGGAAGGTGGCAGCCCTGAAAGCTCTTGCTGATCTTCACCTTCCCCCTGCAGCCTATTCACAGGCACCACCGCACTGGGAATCTCTCCTTTCCCAGAGACGCAATCTCTCACGGTGCGCATCCTCGGCAGAGCCTGTTCCCGAAAAGGCAAACGTCCGGCTCCTTGTCCCACACAGAAGGTGGCAGCCCTGAAAGCTGTTGCTGGTCTTCACCTTCCCCCTGCAGCCTATTCACAGGCACAACAGGTTTTGGGATCTGTGCTTGCCCAGAGAAGGAACATCTCACGGTGCGCATCCTCGGCAGAGCCTGTTCCCGAACAGGCAAACGTCCGGCTCCTTGTCCCACACGGAAGGTGGCAGCCCGGAAAGCTGTTGCTGGTCTTCACCTTCCCCCTGCAGCCTATTCACAGGCACATCCGCATTGGGAATCTCTGCTTTCCCAGAGACGCAATCTCTCACGGTGCGCATCCTCGGCAGAGCCTGTTCCCGAAAAGGCAAACGTCCAGCTCCTTGTCCCACACGGAAGGTGGCAGCCCGGAAAGCTGGTGCTGGTCTTCACCTTCCCCCTGCAGCCTATTCACAGGCACAACAGGTTTGGGGATCTGTGCTTGCCCAGAGAAGGAACATCTCACGGTGCGCATCCTCGGCAGAGCCTGTTCCCGAAAAGGCAAACGTCCGGCTCCTTGTCCCACACGGAAGGTGGCAGCCCTGAAAGCTGTTGCTGGTCTTCACCTTCCCCCTGCAGCCTATTCACAGGCACAACAGGTTTGGGGATCTGTGCTTGCCCAGAGAAGGAACATCTCACGGTGCGCATCCTCGGCAGAGCCTGTTCCCGAAAAGGCAAACGTCCGGCTCCTTGTCCCACACGGAAGGTGGCAGCCCTGAAAGCTCTTGCTGGTCTTCACCTTCCCCCTGCAGCCTATTCACAGGCACAACCGCACTGGGAATCTCTCCTTTCCCAGAGACGCAATCTCTCACGGTGCGCACCCTCGGCAGAGCCTGTTCCCGAAAAGGCAAACGTCCGGCTCCTTGTCCCACACGGAAGGTGGCAGCCCTGAAAGCTGTTGCTGGTCTTCACCTTCCCCCTGCAGCCTATTCACAGGCACAACCGCACTGGGAATCTCTGCTTTCCCAGAGACGCAATCTCTCACGGTGCGCATCCTCGGCAGAGCCTGTTCCCGAAAAGGCAAACGTCCGGCTCCTTGTCCCACACAGAAGGTGGCAGCCCTGAAAGCTGTTGCTGGTCTTCACCTTCCCCCTGCAGCCTATTCACAGGCACAACAGGTTTGGGGATCTGTGCTTGCCCAGAGAGGGAACATCTCACGGTGCGCATCCTCGGCAGAGCCTGTTCCCGAACAGGCAAACGTCCAGCTCCTTGTCCCACACGGAAGGTGGCAGCCCGGAAAGCTCTTGCTGGTCTTCACCTTCCCCCTGCAGCCTATTCACAGGCACAACAGGTTTGGGGATCTGTGCTTGCCCAGAGAAGGAACATCTCACGGTGCGCATCCTCGGCAGAGCCTGTTCCCGAAAAGGCAAACGTCCAGCTCCTTGTCCCACATGGAAGGTGGCAGCCCTGAAAGCTGTTGCTGGTCTTCACCTTCCCCCTGCAGCCTATTCACAGGCACAACAGGTTTTGGGATCTGTGCTTGCCCAGAGAAGGAACATCTCACGGTGCGCATCCTCAGCAGAGCCTGTTCCCGAAAAGGCAAACGTCCGGCTCCTTGTCCCACACGGAAGGTGGCAGCCCGGAAAGCTGTTGCTGGTCTTCACCTTCCCCCTGCAGCCTAGTCACAGGCACAACAGGTTTGGGGATCTGTGCTTGCCCAGAGAAGGAACATCTCACGGTGCGCATCCTCGGCAGAGCCTGTTCCCGAAAAGGCAAACGTCCGGCTCCTTGTCCCACACGGAAGGTGGCAGCCCTGAAAGCTGTTGCTGGTCTTCACCTTCCCCCTGCAGCCTATTCACAGGCACCACCGCACTGGGAATCTCTGCTTTCCCAAAGACGCAATCTCTTGCGGTGCGCATCCTCGGCAGAGCCTGTTCCCGAAAAGGCAAACGTCCGGCTCCTTGTCCCACACGGAAGGTGGCAGCCCTGAAAGCTCTTGCTGATCTTCACCTTCCCCCTGCAGCCTATTCACAGGCACCACCGCACTGGGAATCTCTCCTTTCCCAGAGACGCAATCTCTCACGGTGCGCATCCTCGGCAGAGCCTGTTCCCGAAAAGGCAAACGTCCGGCTCCTTGTCCCACACAGAAGGTGGCAGCCCTGAAAGCTGTTGCTGGTCTTCACCTTCCCCCTGCAGCCTATTCACAGGCACAACAGGTTTTGGGATCTGTGCTTGCCCAGAGAAGGAACATCTCACGGTGCGCATCCTCGGCAGAGCCTGTTCCCGAACAGGCAAACGTCCGGCTCCTTGTCCCACACGGAAGGTGGCAGCCCGGAAAGCTGTTGCTGGTCTTCACCTTCCCCCTGCAGCCTATTCACAGGCACATCCGCATTGGGAATCTCTGCTTTCCCAGAGACGCAATCTCTCACGGTGCGCATCCTCGGCAGAGCCTGTTCCCGAAAAGGCAAACGTCCAGCTCCTTGTCCCACACGGAAGGTGGCAGCCCGGAAAGCTGGTGCTGGTCTTCACCTTCCCCCTGCAGCCTATTCACAGGCACAACAGGTTTGGGGATCTGTGCTTGCCCAGAGAAGGAACATCTCACGGTGCGCATCCTCGGCAGAGCCTGTTCCCGAAAAGGCAAACGTCCGGCTCCTTGTCCCACACGGAAGGTGGCAGCCCGGAAAGCTCTTGCTGGTCTTCACCTTCCCCCTGCAGCCTATTCACAGGCACAACAGGTTTGGGGATCTGTGCTTGCCCAGAGAAGGAACATCTCACGGTGCGCATCCTCGGCAGAGCCTGTTCCCGAAAAGGCAAACGTCCGGCTCCTTGTCCCACACGGAAGGTGGCAGCCCTGAAAGCTCTTGCTGGTCTTCACCTTCCCCCTGCAGCCTATTCACAGGCACAACCGCACTGGGAATCTCTCCTTTCCCAGAGACGCAATCTCTCACGGTGCGCACCCTCGGCAGAGCCTGTTCCCGAAAAGGCAAACGTCCGGCTCCTTGTCCCACACGGAAGGTGGCAGCCCTGAAAGCTGTTGCTGGTCTTCACCTTCCCCCTGCAGCCTATTCACAGGCACAACCGCACTGGGAATCTCTGCTTTCCCAGAGACGCAATCTCTCACGGTGCGCATCCTCGGCAGAGCCTGTTCCCGAAAAGGCAAACGTCCGGCTCCTTGTCCCACACAGAAGGTGGCAGCCCTGAAAGCTGTTGCTGGTCTTCACCTTCCCCCTGCAGCCTATTCACAGGCACAACAGGTTTGGGGATCTGTGCTTGCCCAGAGAGGGAACATCTCACGGTGCGCATCCTCGGCAGAGCCTGTTCCCGAAAAGGCAAACGTCCAGCTCCTTGTCCCACACGGAAGGTGGCAGCCCGGAAAGCTGTTGCTGGTCTTCACCTTCCCCCTGCAGCCTATTCACAGGCACAACAGGTTTTGGGATCTGTGCTTGCCCAGAGAGGGAACATCTCACGGTGCGCATCCTCGGCAGAGCCTGTTCCCGAAAAGGCAAACGTCCAGCTCCTTGTCCCACACGGAAGGTGGCAGCCCGGAAAGCTGTTGCTGGTCTTCACCTTCCCCCTGCAGCCTATTCACAGGCACAACAGGTTTGGGGATCTGTGCTTGCCCAGAGAAGGAACATCTCACGGTGCGCATCCTCGGCAGAGCCTGTTCCCGAAAAGGCAAACGTCCGGCTCCTTGTCCCACACGGAAGGTGGCAGCCCGGAAAGCTCTTGCTGGTCTTCACCTTCCCCCTGCAGCCTATTCACAGGCACAACAGGTTTTGGGATCTCTGCTTGCCCAGAGAAGGAACATCTCACGGTGCGCATCCTCGGCAGAGCCTGTTCCCGAAAAGGCAAACGTCCGGCTCCTTGTCCCACACGGAAGGTGGCAGCCCTGAAAGCTGTTGCTGGTCTTCACCTTCCCCCTGCAGCCTATTCACAGGCACAACAGGTTTGGGGATCTGTGCTTGCCCAGAGAAGGAACATCTCACGGTGCGCATCCTCGGCAGAGCCTGTTCCCGAAAAGGCAAACGTCCGGCTCCTTGTCCCACACGGAAGGTGGCAGCCCTGAAAGCTCTTGCTGGTCTTCACCTTCCCCCTGCAGCCTATTCACAGGCACAACCGCACTGGGAATCTCTCCTTTCCCAGAGACGCAATCTCTCACGGTGCGCACCCTCGGCAGAGCCTGTTCCCGAAAAGGCAAACGTCCGGCTCCTTGTCCCACACGGAAGGTGGCAGCCCTGAAAGCTGTTGCTGGTCTTCACCTTCCCCCTGCAGCCTATTCACAGGCACAACCGCACTGGGAATCTCTGCTTTCCCAGAGACGCAATCTCTCACGGTGCGCATCCTCGGCAGAGCCTGTTCCCGAAAAGGCAAACGTCCGGCTCCTTGTCCCACACAGAAGGTGGCAGCCCTGAAAGCTCTTGCTGGTCTTCACCTTCCCCCTGCAGCCTATTCACAGGCACAACAGGTTTGGGGATCTGTGCTTGCCCAGAGAGGGAACATCTCACGGTGCGCATCCTCGGCAGAGCCTGTTCCCGAAAAGGCAAACGTCCGGCTCCTTGTCCCACACGGAAGGTGGCAGCCCGGAAAGCTGTTGCTGGTCTTCACCTTCCCCCTGCAGCCTATTCACAGGCACAACAGGTTTGGGGATCTGTGCTTGCCCAGAGAAGGAACATCTCACGGTGCGCATCCTCGGCAGAGCCTGTTCCCGAAAAGGCAAACGTCCGGCTCCTTGTCCCACACGGAAGGTGGCAGCCCGGAAAGCTCTTGCTGGTCTTCACCTTCCCCCTGCAGCCTATTCACAGGCACAACAGGTTTGGGGATCTGTGCTTGCCCAGAGAAGGAACATCTCACGGTGCGCATCCTCGGCAGAGCCTGTTCCCGAAAAGGCAAACGTCCAGCTCCTTGTCCCACATGGAAGGTGGCAGCCCTGAAAGCTGTTGCTGGTCTTCACCTTCCCCCTGCAGCCTATTCACAGGCACAACAGGTTTTGGGATCTGTGCTTGCCCAGAGAAGGAACATCTCACGGTGCGCATCCTCAGCAGAGCCTGTTCCCGAAAAGGCAAACGTCCGGCTCCTTGTCCCACACGGAAGGTGGCAGCCCGGAAAGCTGTTGCTGGTCTTCACCTTCCCCCTGCAGCCTAGTCACAGGCACAACAGGTTTGGGGATCTGTGCTTGCCCAGAGAAGGAACATCTCACGGTGCGCATCCTCGGCAGAGCCTGTTCCCGAAAAGGCAAACGTCCGGCTCCTTGTCCCACACGGAAGGTGGCAGCCCTGAAAGCTGTTGCTGGTCTTCACCTTCCCCCTGCAGCCTATTCACAGGCACCACCGCACTGGGAATCTCTGCTTTCCCAAAGACGCAATCTCTTGCGGTGCGCATCCTCGGCAGAGCCTGTTCCCGAAAAGGCAAACGTCCGGCTCCTTGTCCCACACGGAAGGTGGCAGCCCTGAAAGCTCTTGCTGATCTTCACCTTCCCCCTGCAGCCTATTCACAGGCACCACCGCACTGGGAATCTCTCCTTTCCCAGAGACGCAATCTCT
Organism: Haliaeetus albicilla; assembly: GCF_947461875.1. Classification (NCBI taxonomy): domain Eukaryota; kingdom Metazoa; phylum Chordata; class Aves; order Accipitriformes; family Accipitridae; genus Haliaeetus; species Haliaeetus albicilla. Next base: position 119,089 of record NW_027212497.1, read on the forward strand.
CACGGTGCGCATCCTCGGCAGAGCCTGTTCCCGAAAAGGCAAACGTCCGGCTCCTTGTCCCACACAGAAGGTGGCAGCCCTGAAAGCTGTTGCTGGTCTTCACCTTCCCCCTGCAGCCTATTCACAGGCACAACAGGTTTTGGGATCTGTGCTTGCCCAGAGAAGGAACATCTCACGGTGCGCATCCTCGGCAGAGCCTGTTCCCGAACAGGCAAACGTCCGGCTCCTTGTCCCACACGGAAGGTGGCAGCCCGGAAAGCTGTTGCTGGTCTTCACCTTCCCCCTGCAGCCTATTCACAGGCACATCCGCATTGGGAATCTCTGCTTTCCCAGAGACGCAATCTCTCACGGTGCGCATCCTCGGCAGAGCCTGTTCCCGAAAAGGCAAACGTCCAGCTCCTTGTCCCACACGGAAGGTGGCAGCCCGGAAAGCTGGTGCTGGTCTTCACCTTCCCCCTGCAGCCTATTCACAGGCACAACAGGTTTGGGGATCTGTGCTTGCCCAGAGAAGGAACATCTCACGGTGCGCATCCTCGGCAGAGCCTGTTCCCGAAAAGGCAAACGTCCGGCTCCTTGTCCCACACGGAAGGTGGCAGCCCTGAAAGCTGTTGCTGGTCTTCACCTTCCCCCTGCAGCCTATTCACAGGCACAACAGGTTTGGGGATCTGTGCTTGCCCAGAGAAGGAACATCTCACGGTGCGCATCCTCGGCAGAGCCTGTTCCCGAAAAGGCAAACGTCCGGCTCCTTGTCCCACACGGAAGGTGGCAGCCCTGAAAGCTCTTGCTGGTCTTCACCTTCCCCCTGCAGCCTATTCACAGGCACAACCGCACTGGGAATCTCTCCTTTCCCAGAGACGCAATCTCTCACGGTGCGCACCCTCGGCAGAGCCTGTTCCCGAAAAGGCAAACGTCCGGCTCCTTGTCCCACACGGAAGGTGGCAGCCCTGAAAGCTGTTGCTGGTCTTCACCTTCCCCCTGCAGCCTATTCACAGGCACAACCGCACTGGGAATCTCTGCTTTCCCAGAGACGCAATCTCTCACGGTGCGCATCCTCGGCAGAGCCTGTTCCCGAAAAGGCAAACGTCCGGCTCCTTGTCCCACACAGAAGGTGGCAGCCCTGAAAGCTGTTGCTGGTCTTCACCTTCCCCCTGCAGCCTATTCACAGGCACAACAGGTTTGGGGATCTGTGCTTGCCCAGAGAGGGAACATCTCACGGTGCGCATCCTCGGCAGAGCCTGTTCCCGAACAGGCAAACGTCCAGCTCCTTGTCCCACACGGAAGGTGGCAGCCCGGAAAGCTCTTGCTGGTCTTCACCTTCCCCCTGCAGCCTATTCACAGGCACAACAGGTTTGGGGATCTGTGCTTGCCCAGAGAAGGAACATCTCACGGTGCGCATCCTCGGCAGAGCCTGTTCCCGAAAAGGCAAACGTCCAGCTCCTTGTCCCACATGGAAGGTGGCAGCCCTGAAAGCTGTTGCTGGTCTTCACCTTCCCCCTGCAGCCTATTCACAGGCACAACAGGTTTTGGGATCTGTGCTTGCCCAGAGAAGGAACATCTCACGGTGCGCATCCTCAGCAGAGCCTGTTCCCGAAAAGGCAAACGTCCGGCTCCTTGTCCCACACGGAAGGTGGCAGCCCGGAAAGCTGTTGCTGGTCTTCACCTTCCCCCTGCAGCCTAGTCACAGGCACAACAGGTTTGGGGATCTGTGCTTGCCCAGAGAAGGAACATCTCACGGTGCGCATCCTCGGCAGAGCCTGTTCCCGAAAAGGCAAACGTCCGGCTCCTTGTCCCACACGGAAGGTGGCAGCCCTGAAAGCTGTTGCTGGTCTTCACCTTCCCCCTGCAGCCTATTCACAGGCACCACCGCACTGGGAATCTCTGCTTTCCCAAAGACGCAATCTCTTGCGGTGCGCATCCTCGGCAGAGCCTGTTCCCGAAAAGGCAAACGTCCGGCTCCTTGTCCCACACGGAAGGTGGCAGCCCTGAAAGCTCTTGCTGATCTTCACCTTCCCCCTGCAGCCTATTCACAGGCACCACCGCACTGGGAATCTCTCCTTTCCCAGAGACGCAATCTCTCACGGTGCGCATCCTCGGCAGAGCCTGTTCCCGAAAAGGCAAACGTCCGGCTCCTTGTCCCACACAGAAGGTGGCAGCCCTGAAAGCTGTTGCTGGTCTTCACCTTCCCCCTGCAGCCTATTCACAGGCACAACAGGTTTTGGGATCTGTGCTTGCCCAGAGAAGGAACATCTCACGGTGCGCATCCTCGGCAGAGCCTGTTCCCGAACAGGCAAACGTCCGGCTCCTTGTCCCACACGGAAGGTGGCAGCCCGGAAAGCTGTTGCTGGTCTTCACCTTCCCCCTGCAGCCTATTCACAGGCACATCCGCATTGGGAATCTCTGCTTTCCCAGAGACGCAATCTCTCACGGTGCGCATCCTCGGCAGAGCCTGTTCCCGAAAAGGCAAACGTCCAGCTCCTTGTCCCACACGGAAGGTGGCAGCCCGGAAAGCTGGTGCTGGTCTTCACCTTCCCCCTGCAGCCTATTCACAGGCACAACAGGTTTGGGGATCTGTGCTTGCCCAGAGAAGGAACATCTCACGGTGCGCATCCTCGGCAGAGCCTGTTCCCGAAAAGGCAAACGTCCGGCTCCTTGTCCCACACGGAAGGTGGCAGCCCGGAAAGCTCTTGCTGGTCTTCACCTTCCCCCTGCAGCCTATTCACAGGCACAACAGGTTTGGGGATCTGTGCTTGCCCAGAGAAGGAACATCTCACGGTGCGCATCCTCGGCAGAGCCTGTTCCCGAAAAGGCAAACGTCCGGCTCCTTGTCCCACACGGAAGGTGGCAGCCCTGAAAGCTCTTGCTGGTCTTCACCTTCCCCCTGCAGCCTATTCACAGGCACAACCGCACTGGGAATCTCTCCTTTCCCAGAGACGCAATCTCTCACGGTGCGCACCCTCGGCAGAGCCTGTTCCCGAAAAGGCAAACGTCCGGCTCCTTGTCCCACACGGAAGGTGGCAGCCCTGAAAGCTGTTGCTGGTCTTCACCTTCCCCCTGCAGCCTATTCACAGGCACAACCGCACTGGGAATCTCTGCTTTCCCAGAGACGCAATCTCTCACGGTGCGCATCCTCGGCAGAGCCTGTTCCCGAAAAGGCAAACGTCCGGCTCCTTGTCCCACACAGAAGGTGGCAGCCCTGAAAGCTGTTGCTGGTCTTCACCTTCCCCCTGCAGCCTATTCACAGGCACAACAGGTTTGGGGATCTGTGCTTGCCCAGAGAGGGAACATCTCACGGTGCGCATCCTCGGCAGAGCCTGTTCCCGAAAAGGCAAACGTCCAGCTCCTTGTCCCACACGGAAGGTGGCAGCCCGGAAAGCTGTTGCTGGTCTTCACCTTCCCCCTGCAGCCTATTCACAGGCACAACAGGTTTTGGGATCTGTGCTTGCCCAGAGAAGGAACATCTCACGGTGCGCATCCTCGGCAGAGCCTGTTCCCGAAAAGGCAAACGTCCGGCTCCTTGTCCCACACGGAAGGTGGCAGCCCGGAAAGCTCTTGCTGGTCTTCACCTTCCCCCTGCAGCCTATTCACAGGCACAACAGGTTTGGGGATCTGTGCTTGCCCAGAGAAGGAACATCTCACGGTGCGCATCCTCGGCAGAGCCTGTTCCCGAAAAGGCAAACGTCCAGCTCCTTGTCCCACATGGAAGGTGGCAGACCTGAAAGCTGTTGCTGGTCTTCACCTTCCCCGTGCAGCCTATTCACAGGCACAACAGGTTTTGGGATCTGTGCTTGCCCAGAGAAGGAACATCTCACGGTGCGCATCCTCAGCAGAGCCTGTTCCCGAAAAGGCAAACGTCCGGCTCCTTGTCCCACACGGAAGGTGGCAGCCCGGAAAGCTGTTGCTGGTCTTCACCTTCCCCCTGCAGCCTATTCACAGGCACAACAGGTTTGGGGATCTGTGCTTGCCCAGAGAAGGAACATCTCACGGTGCGCATCCTCGGCAGAGCCTGTTCCCGAAAAGGCAAACGTCCGGCTCCTTGTCCCACACGGAAGGTGGCAGCCCGGAAAGCTGTTGCTGGTCTTCACCTTCCCCCTGCAGCCTATTCACAGGCACCACCGCACTGGGAATCTCTGCTTTCCCAAAGACGCAATCTCTTGCGGTGCGCATCCTCGGCAGAGCCTGTTCCCGAAAAGGCAAACGTCCGGCTCCTTGTCCCACACGGAAGGTGGCAGCCCTGAAAGCTCTTGCTGATCTTCACCTTCCCCCTGCAGCCTATTCACAGGCACCACCGCACTGGGAATCTCTCCTTTCCCAGAGACGCAATCTCTCACGGTGCGCATCCTCGGCAGAGCCTGTTCCCGAAAAGGCAAACGTCCGGCTCCTTGTCCCACACGGAAGGTGGCAGCCCTGAAAGCTGTTGCTGGTCTTCACCTTCCCCCTGCAGCCTATTCACAGGCACAACAGGTTTTGGGATCTGTGCTTGCCCAGAGAAGGAACATCTCACGGTGCGCATCCTCGGCAGAGCCTGTTCCCGAACAGGCAAACGTCCGGCTCCTTGTCCCACACGGAAGGTGGCAGCCCTGAAAGCTGTTGCTGGTCTTCACCTTCCCCCTGCAGCCTATTCACAGGCACATCCGCATTGGGAATCTCTGCTTTCCCAGAGACGCAATCTCTCACGGTGCGCATCCTCGGCAGAGCCTGTTCCCGAAAAGGCAAACGTCCAGCTCCTTGTCCCACACGGAAGGTGGCAGCCCGGAAAGCTGGTGCTGGTCTTCACCTTCCCCCTGCAGCCTATTCACAGGCACAACAGGTTTGGGGATCTGTGCTTGCCCAGAGAAGGAACATCTCACGGTGCGCATCCTCGGCAGAGCCTGTTCCCGAAAAGGCAAACGTCCGGCTCCTTGTCCCACACGGAAGGTGGCAGCCCGGAAAGCTGTTGCTGGTCTTCACCTTCCCCCTGCAGCCTATTCACAGGCACCACCGCACTGGGAATCTCTGCTTTCCCAAAGACGCAATCTCTCACGGTGCGCATCCTCGGCAGAGCCTGTTCCCGAAAAGGCAAACGTCCGGCTCCTTGTCCCACACGGAAGGTGGCAGCCCGGAAAGCTGTTGCTGGTCTTCACCTTCCCCCTGCAGCCTATTCACAGGCACAACAGGGTTTGGGATCTCTGCTTGCCCAGAGAAGGAACATCTCACGGTGCGCATCCTCGGCAGAGCCTGTTCCCGAAAAGGCAAACGTCCGGCTCCTTGTCCCACACGGAAGGTGGCAGCCCTGAAAGCTGTTGCTGGTCTTCACCTTCCCCCTGCAGCCTATTCACAGGCACCACCGCACTGGGAATCTCTGCTTTCCCAAAGACGCAATCTCTCGCGGTGCGCATCCTCGGCAGAGCCTGTTCCCGAAAAGGCAAACGTCCGGCTCCTTGTCCCACACGGAAGGTGGCAGCCCGGAAAGCTGTTGCTGGTCTTCACCTTCCCCCTGCAGCCTATTCACAGGCACAACAGGGTTTGGGATCTCTGCTTGCCCAGAGAAGGAACATCTCACGGTGCGCATCCTCGGCAGAGCCTGTTCCCGAAAAGGCAAACGTCCGGCTCCTTGTCCCACACGGAAGGTGGCAGCCCGGAAAGCTCTTGCTGGTCTTCACCTTCCCCCTGCAGCCTATTCACAGGCACAACAGGTTTGGGGATCTGTGCTTGCCCAGAGAAGGAACATCTCACGGTGCGCATCCTCGGCAGAGCCTGTTCCCGAAAAGGCAAACGTCCGGCTCCTTGTCCCACACGGAAGGTGGCAGCCCTGAAAGCTCTTGCTGGTCTTCACCTTCCCCCTGCAGCCTATTCACAGGCACAACAGGTTTGGGGATCTGTGCTTGCCCAGAGACGCAATCTCTCACGGTGCGCATCCTCGGCAGAGCCTGTTCCCGAAAAGGCAAACGTCCGGCTCCTTGTCCCACACAGAAGGTGGCAGCCCTGAAAGCTGTTGCTGGTCTTCACCTTCCCCCTGCAGCCTATTCACAGGCACAACAGGTTTGGGGATCTGTGCTTGCCCAGAGAAGGAACATCTCACGGTGCGCATCCTCGGCAGAGCCTGTTCCCGAACAGGCAAACGTCCGGCTCCTTGTCCCACACGGAAGGTGGCAGCCCGGAAAGCTGTTGCTGGTCTTCACCTTCCCCCTGCAGCCTATTCACAGGCACATCCGCATTGGGAATCTCTGCTTTCCCAGAGACGCAATCTCTCACGGTGCGCATCCTCGGCAGAGCCTGTTCCCGAAAAGGCAAACGTCCAGCTCCTTGTCCCACACGGAAGGTGGCAGCCCGGAAAGCTGTTGCTGGTCTTCACCTTCCCCCTGCAGCCTATTCACAGGCACAACAGGTTTGGGGATCTGTGCTTGCCCAGAGAAGGAACATCTCACGGTGCGCATCCTCGGCAGAGCCTGTTCCCGAAAAGGCAAACGTCCGGCTCCTTGTCCCACACGGAAGGTGGCAGCCCGGAAAGCTCTTGCTGGTCTTCACCTTCCCCCTGCAGCCTATTCACAGGCACAACAGGTTTTGGGATCTGTGCTTGCCCAGAGAAGGAACATCTCACGGTGCGCATCCTCGGCAGAGCCTGTTCCCGAAAAGGCAAACGTCCGGCTCCTTGTCCCACACGGAAGGTGGCAGCCCGGAAAGCTGTTGCTGGTCTTCACCTTCCCCCTGCAGCCTATTCACAGGCACCACCGCACTGGGAATCTCTGCTTTCCCAGAGACACAATCTCTCACGGTGCGCATCCTCGGCAGAGCCTGTTCCCGAAAAGGCAAACGTCCGGCTCCTTGTCCCACACGGAAGGTGGCAGCCCTGAAAGCTGTTGCTGGTCTTCACCTTCCCCCTGCAGCCTATTCACAGGCACAACAGGTTTGGGGATCTGTGCTTGCCCAGAGAGGGAACATCTCACGGTGCGCATCCTCGGCAGAGCCTGTTCCCGAAAAGGCAAACGTCCAGCTCCTTGTCCCACACGGAAGGTGGCAGCCCGGAAAGCTGTTGCTGGTCTTCACCTTCCCCCTGCAGCCTATTCACAGGCACAACAGGTTTTGGGATCTGTGCTTGCCCAGAGAAGGAACATCTCACGGTGCGCATCCTCGGCAGAGCCTGTTCCCGAAAAGGCAAACGTCCGGCTCCTTGTCCCACACGGAAGGTGGCAGCCCGGAAAGCTCTTGCTGGTCTTCACCTTCCCCCTGCAGCCTATTCACAGGCACAACAGGTTTGGGGATCTGTGCTTGCCCAGAGAAGGAACATCTCACGGTGCGCATCCTCGGCAGAGCCTGTTCCCGAAAAGGCAAACGTCCAGCTCCTTGTCCCACATGGAAGGTGGCAGACCTGAAAGCTGTTGCTGGTCTTCACCTTCCCCCTGCAGCCTATTCACAGGCACAACAGGTTTGGGGATCTGTGCTTGCCCAGAGAAGGAACATCTCACGGTGCGCATCCTCGGCAGAGCCTGTTCCCGAAAAGGCAAACGTCCGGCTCCTTGTCCCACACGGAAGGTGGCAGCCCGGAAAGCTGGTGCTGGTCTTCACCTTCCCCCTGCAGCCTATTCACAGGCACCACCGCACTGGGAATCTCTGCTTTCCCAAAGACGCAATCTCTTGCGGTGCGCATCCTCGGCAGAGCCTGTTCCCGAAAAGGCAAACGTCCGGCTCCTTGTCCCACACGGAAGGTGGCAGCCCGGAAAGCTGTTGCTGGTCTTCACCTTCCCCCTGCAGCCTATTCACAGGCACAACAGGTTTTGGGATCTGTGCTTGCCCAGAGAAGGAACATCTCACGGTGCGCATCCTCGGCAGAGCCTGTTCCCGAAAAGGCAAACGTCCGGCTCCTTGTCCCACACGGAAGGTGACAGCCCTGAAAGCTCTTGCTGGTCTTCACCTTCCCCCTGCAGCCTATTCACAGGCACAACAGGTTTTGGGATCTGTGCGTGCCCAGAGAAGGAACATCTCACGGTGCGCATCCTCGGCAGAGCCTGTTCCCGAAAAGGCAAACGTCCGGCTCCTTGTCCCACACGGAAGGTGGCAGCCCGGAAAGCTGTTGCTGGTCTTCACCTTCCCCCTGCAGCCTATTCACAGGCACCACCGCACTGGGAATCTCTGCTTTCCCAAAGACGCAATCTCTCACGGTGCGCATCCTCGGCAGAGCCTGTTCCCGAACAGGCAAACGTCAGGCTCCTTGTCCCACACGGAAGGTGGCAGCCCGGAAAGCTGGTGCTGGTCTTCACCTTCCCCCTGCAGCCTATTCACAGGCACAACAGGTTTTGGGATCTCTGCTTGCCCAGAGAAGGAACATCTCACGGTGCGCATCCTCGGCAGAGCCTGTTCCCGAAAAGGCAAACGTCCGGCTCCTTGTCCCACACGGAAGGTGGCAGCCCTGAAAGCTGTTGCTGGTCTTCACCTTCCCCCTGCAGCCTATTCACAGGCACCACCGCACTGGGAATCTCTGCTTTCCCAAAGACGCAATCTCTCGCGGTGCGCATCCTCGGCAGAGCCTGTTCCCGAAAAGGCAAACGTCCGGCTCCTTGTCCCACACGGAAGGTGGCAGCCCTGAAAGCTGTTGCTGGTCTTCACCTTCCCCCTGCAGCCTATTCACAGGCACAACCGCACTGGGAATCTCTGCTTTCCCAGAGACGCAATCTCTCACGGTGCGCATCCTCGGCAGAGCCTGTTCCCGAAAAGGCAAACGTCCGGCTCCTTGTCCCACACGGAAGGTGGCAGCCCGGAAAGCTGTTGCTGGTCTTCACCTTCCCCCTGCAGCCTATTCACAGGCACAACAGGGTTTGGGATCTCTGCTTGCCCAGAGAAGGAACATCTCACGGTGCGCATCCTCGGCAGAGCCTGGTCCCGAAAAGGCAAACGTCCGGCTCCTTGTCCCACACGGAAGGTGGCAGCCCGGAAAGCTGTTGCTGGTCTTCATCTTCCCCCTGCAGCCTATTCACAGGCACAACCGCACTGGGAATCTCTGCTTTCCCAAAGACGCAATCTCTCATGGTGCGCATCCTCGGCAGAGACTGTTCCCGAAAAGGCAAACGTCCGGCTCCTTGTCCCACACGGAAGGTGGCAGCCCTGAAAGCTGTTGCTGGTCTTCACCTTCCCCCTGCAGCCTATTCACAGGCACAACAGGTTTGGGGATCTGTGCTTGCCCAGAGAAGGAACATCTCACGGTGCGCATCCTCGGCAGAGCCTGTTCCCGAACAGGCAAACGTCCGGCTCCTTGTCCCACACGGAAGGTGGCAGCCCTGAAAGCTGTTGCTGGTCTTCACCTTCCCCCTGCAGCCTATTCACAGGCACATCCGCATTGGGAATCTCTGCTTTCCCAGAGACGCAATCTCTCATGGTGCGCATCCTCGGCAGAGCCTGTTCCCGAAAAGGCAAACGTCCGGCTCCTTGTCCCACACGGAAGGTGGCAGCCCTGAAAGCTCTTGCTGGTCTTCACCTTCCCCCTGCAGCCTATTCACAGGCACAACAGGTTTGGGGATCTGTGCTTGCCCAGAGACGCAATCTCTCACGGTGCGCATCCTCGGCAGAGCCTGTTCCCGAAAAGGCAAACGTCCGGCTCCTTGTCCCACACAGAAGGTGGCAGCCCTGAAAGCTGTTGCTGGTCTTCACCTTCCCCCTGCAGCCTATTCACAGGCACAACAGGTCTGGGGATCTGTGCTTGCCCAGAGAAGGAACATCTCACGGTGCGCATCCTCGGCAGAGCCTGTTCCCGAACAGGCAAACGTCCGGCTCCTTGTCCCACACGGAAGGTGGCAGCCCGGAAAGCTGTTGCTGGTCTTCACCTTCCCCCTGCAGCCTATTCACAGGCACATCCGCATTGGGAATCTCTGCTTTCCCAGAGACGCAATCTCTCACGGTGCGCATCCTCGGCAGAGCCTGTTCCCGAAAAGGCAAACGTCCATCTCCTTGTCCCACACGGAAGGTGGCAGCCCTGAAAGCTGGTGCTGGTCTTCACCTTCCCCCTGCAGCCTATTCACAGGCACAACAGGTTTGGGGATCTGTGCTTGCCCAGAGAAGGAACATCTCACGGTGCGCATCCTCGGCAGAGCCTGTTCCCGAAAAGGGAAACATCCGGCTCCTTGTCCCACACGGAAGGTGGCAGCCCTGAAAGCTCTTGCTGGTCTTCACCTTCCCCCTGCAGCCTATTCACAGGCACAACAGGTTTCGGGATCTGTGCTTGCCCAGAGAAGGAACATCTCACGGTGCGCATCCTCGGCAGAGCCTGTTCCCGAAAAGGCAAACGTCCGGCTCCTTGTCCCACACGGAAGGTGGCAGCCCGGAAAGCTGTTGCTGGTCTTCACCTTCCCCCTGCAGCCTATTCACAGGCACCACCGCACTGGGAATCTCTGCTTTCCCAGAGACACAATCTCTCACGGTGCGCATCCTCGGCAGAGCCTGTTCCCGAAAAGGCAAACGTCCGGCTCCTTGTCCCACACGGAAGGTGGCAGCCCTGAAAGCTGTTGCTGGTCTTCACCTTCCCCCTGCAGCCTATTCACAGGCACAACAGGTTTGGGGATCTGTGCTTGCCCAGAGAGGGAACATCTCACGGTGCGCATCCTCGGCAGAGCCTGTTCCCGAACAGGCAAACGTCCAGCTCCTTGTCCCACACGGAAGGTGGCAGCCCGGAAAGCTGTTGCTGGTCTTCACCTTCCCCCTGCAGCCTATTCACAGGCACAACAGGTTTTGGGATCTGTGCTTGCCCAGAGAAGGAACATCTCACGGAGCGCATCCTCGGCAGAGCCTGTTCCCGAAAAGGCAAACGTCCGGCTCCTTGTCCCACACGGAAGGTGGCAGCCCGGAAAGCTCTTGCTGGTCTTCACCTTCCCCCTGCAGCCTATTCACAGGCACAACAGGTTTGGGGATCTGTGCTTGCCCAGAGAAGGAACATCTCACGGTGCGCATCCTCGGCAGAGCCTGTTCCCGAAAAGGCAAACGTCCAGCTCCTTGTCCCACATGGAAGGTGGCAGACCTGAAAGCTGTTGCTGGTCTTCACCTTCCCCCTGCAGCCTATTCACAGGCACAACAGGTTTGGGGATCTGTGCTTGCCCAGAGAAGGAACATCTCACGGTGCGCATCCTCGGCAGAGCCTGTTCCCGAAAAGGCAAACGTCCGGCTCCTTGTCCCACACGGAAGGTGGCAGCCCGGAAAGCTGGTGCTGGTCTTCACCTTCCCCCTGCAGCCTATTCACAGGCACAACCGGTTTTGGGATCTGTGCTTGCCCAGAGAAGGAACATCTCACGGTGCGCATCCTCGGCAGAGCCTGTTCCCGAAAAGGCAAACGTCCGGCTCCTTGTCCCACACGGAAGGTGGCAGCCCTGAAAGCTGTTGCTGGTCTTCACCTTCCCCCTGCAGCCTATTCACAGGCACAACCGCACTGGGGATCTCTGCTTTCCCAAAGACGCAATCTCTCGCGGTGCGCATCCTCGGCAGAGCCTGTTCCCGAAAAGGCAAACGTCCGGCTCCTTGTCCCACACGGAAGGTGGCAGCCCTGAAAGCTGTTGCTGGTCTTCACCTTCCCCCTGCAGCCTATTCACAGGCACAACCGCACTGGGGATCTCTGCTTTCCCAAAGACGCAATCTCTCACGGTGCGCATCCTCGGCAGAGCCTGTTCCCGAAAAGGCAAACGTCCGGCTCCTTGTCCCACACGGAAGGTGGCAGCCCTGAAAGCTCTTGCTGCTCTTCACCTTCCCCCTGCAGCCTATTCACAGGCACAACCGCACTGGGAATCTCTGCTTTCCCAAAGACGCAATCTCTCATGGTGCGCATCCTCGGCAGAGCCTGTTCCCGAAAAGGCAAACGTCCGGCTCCTTGTCCCACACGGAAGGTGGCAGCCCTGAAAGCTGTTGCTGGTCTTCACCTTCCCCCTGCAGCCTATTCACAGGCACAACCGCGCTGGGAATCTCTGCTTTCCCAAAGACGCAATCTCTCATGGTGCGCATCCTCGGCAGAGCCTGTTCCCGAAAAGGCAAACGTCCGGCTCCTTGTCCCACACGGAAGATGGCAGCCCTGAAAGCTGTTGCTGGTCTTCACCTTCCCCCTGCAGCCTATTCACAGGCACAACAGGTTTTGGGATCTCTGCTTGCCCAGAGAAGGAACATCTCTCACGGTGCGCATCCTCGGCAGAGCCTGTTCCCGAAAAGGCAAACGTCCGGCTCCTTGTCCCACACGGAAGGTGGCAGCCCTGAAAGCTGTTGCTGGTCTTCACCTTCCCCCTGCAGCCTATTCACAGGCACAACCGCACTGGGAATCTCTGCTTTCCCAAAGACGCAATCTCTCATGGTGCGCATCCTCGGCAGAGCCTGTTCCCGAAAAGGCAAACGTCCGGCTCCTTGTCCCACACGGAAGGTGGCAGCCCTGAAAGCTGGTGCTGGTCTTCACCTTCCCCCTGCAGTCTATTCACAGGCACAACCGCACTGGGGATCTCTGCTTTCCCAAAGACGCAATCTCTCATGGTGCGCATCCTCGGCAGAGCCTGTTCCCGAAAAGGCAAACGTCCGGCTCCTTGTCCCACACGGAAGGTGGCAGCCCGGAAAGCTGTTGCTGGTCTTCACCTTCCCCCTGCAGCCTATTCACAGGCACAACAGGTTTTGGGATCTCTGCTTGCCCAGAGAAGGAACATCTCACGGTGCGCATCCTCGGCAGAGCCTGTTCCCGAAAAGGCAAACGTCCGGCTCCTTGTCCCACATGGAAGGTGGCAGCCCTGAAAGCTCTTGCTGGTCTTCACCTTCCCCCTGCAGCCTATTCACAGGCACCACCGCACTGGGAATCTCTGCTTTCCCAAAGACGCAATCTCTCACGGTGCGCATCCTCGGCAGAGCCTGTTCCCGAAAAGGCAAACGTCCGGCTCCTTGTCCCACACGGAAGGTGGCAGCCCGGAAAGCTGTTGCTGGTCTTCACCTTCCCCCTGCAGCCTATTCACAGGCACAACCGCACTGGGAATCTCTGCTTTCCCAGAGACGCAATCTCTCACGGTGCGCATCCTCGGCAGAGCCTGTTCCCGAAAAGGCAAACGTCCGGCTCCTTGTCCCACACGGAAGGTGGCAGCCCTGAAAGCTCTTGCTGGTCTTCACCTTCCCCCTGCAGCCTATTCACAGGCACAACAGGTTTTGGGATCTGTGCTTTCCCAAAGACGCAATCTCTCACGGTGCGCATCCTCGGCAGAGCCTGTTCCCGAAAAGGCAAACGTCCGGCTCCTTGTCCCACACGGAAGGTGGCAGCCCGGAAAGCTGTTGCTGGTCTTCACCTTCCCCCTGCAGCCTATTCACAGGCACAACAGGTGTGGGGATCTGTGCTTGCCCAGAGAAGGAACGTCTCACGGTGCGCATCCTCGGCAGAGCCTGTTCCCGAAAAGGCAAACGTCCGGCTCCTTGTCCCACACGGAAGGTGGCAGCCCGGAAAGCTCTTGCTGGTCTTCACCTTCCCCCTGCAGCCTATTCACAGGCACAACAGGTTTTGGGATCTCTGCTTTCCCAGAGAAGGAACATCTCACGGTGCGCATCCTCGGCAGAGCCTGTTCCCGAAAAGGCAAACGTCCGGCTCCTTGTCCCACACGGAAGGTGGCAGCCCTGAAAGCTCTTGCTGGTCTTCACCTTCCCCCTGCAGCCTATTCACAGGCACAACAGGTTTGGGGATCTGTGCTTGCCCAGAGAAGGAACATCTCACGGTGCGCATCCTCGGCAGAGCCTGTTCCCGAAAAGGCAAACGTCCGGCTCCTTGTCCCACACGGAAGGTGGCAGCCCTGAAAGCTGTTGCTGGTCTTCACCTTCCCCCTGCAGCCTATTCACAGGCACAACCGCACTGGGAATCTCTGCTTTCCCAAAGACGCAATCTCTCACGGTGCGCATCCTCGGCAGAGCCTGTTCCCGAAAAGGCAAACGTCCGGCTCCTTGTCCCACACGGAAGGTGGCAGCCCGGAAAGCTGGTGCTGGTCTTCACCTTCCCCCTGCAGCCTATTCACAGGCACAACCGCACTGGGAATCTCTGCTTTCCCAAAGACGCAATCTCTCACGGTGCGCATCCTCGGCAGAGCCTGTTCCCGAAAAGGCAAACGTCCGGCTCCTTGTCCCACACGGAAGGTGGCAGCCCGGAAAGCTGTTGCTGGTCTTCACCTTCCCCCTGCAGCCTATTCACAGGCACAACCGCACTGGGAATCTCTGCTTTCCCAAAGACGCAATCTCTCATGGTGCGCATCCTCGGCAGAGCCTGTTCCCGAAAAGGCAAACGTCCGGCTCCTTGTCCCACACGGAAGATGGCAGCCCTGAAAGCTGTTGCTGGTCTTCACCTTCCCCCTGCAGCCTATTCACAGGCACAACAGGTTTTGGGATCTCTGCTTGCCCAGAGAAGGAACATCTCTCACGGTGCGCATCCTCGGCAGAGCCTGTTCCCGAAAAGGCAAACGTCCGGCTCCTTGTCCCACACGGAAGGTGGCAGCCCTGAAAGCTGTTGCTGGTCTTCACCTTCCCCCTGCAGCCTATTCACAGGCACAACCGCACTGGGAATCTCTGCTTTCCCAAAGACGCAATCTCTCATGGTGCGCATCCTCGGCAGAGCCTGTTCCCGAAAAGGCAAACGTCCGGCTCCTTGTCCCACACGGAAGGTGGCAGCCCTGAAAGCTGGTGCTGGTCTTCACCTTCCCCCTGCAGTCTATTCACAGGCACAACCGCACTGGGAATCTCTGCTTTCCCAAAGACGCAATCTCTCATGGTGCGCATCCTCGGCAGAGCCTGTTCCCGAAAAGGCAAACGTCCGGCTCCTTGTCCCACACGGAAGGTGGCAGCCCGGAAAGCTGTTGCTGGTCTTCACCTTCCCCCTGCAGCCTATTCACAGGCACAACAGGTTTTGGGATCTCTGCTTGCCCAGAGAAGGAACATCTCACGGTGCGCATCCTCGGCAGAGCCTGTTCCCGAAAAGGCAAACGTCCGGCTCCTTGTCCCACATGGAAGGTGGCAGCCCTGAAAGCTCTTGCTGGTCTTCACCTTCCCCCTGCAGCCTATTCACAGGCACCACCGCACTGGGAATCTCTGCTTTCCCAAAGACGCAATCTCTCACGGTGCGCATCCTCGGCAGAGCCTGTTCCCGAAAAGGCAAACGTCCGGCTCCTTGTCCCACACGGAAGGTGGCAGCCCGGAAAGCTGTTGCTGGTCTTCACCTTCCCCCTGCAGCCTATTCACAGGCACAACCGCACTGGGAATCTCTGCTTTCCCAGAGACGCAATCTCTCACGGTGCGCATCCTCGGCAGAGCCTGTTCCCGAAAAGGCAAACGTCCGGCTCCTTGTCCCACACGGAAGGTGGCAGCCCTGAAAGCTCTTGCTGGTCTTCACCTTCCCCCTGCAGCCTATTCACAGGCACCACCGCACTGGGAATCTCTGCTTTCCCAAAGACGCAATCTCTCGCGGTGCGCATCCTCGGCAGAGCCTGTTCCCGAAAAGGCAAACGTCCGGCTCCTTGTCCCACACGGAAGGTGGCAGCCCTGAAAGCTCTTGCTGGTCTTCACCTTCCCCCTGCAGCCTATTCACAGGCACAACAGGTTTTGGGATCTGTGCTTTCCCAAAGACGCAATCTCTCACGGTGCGCATCCTCGGCAGAGCCTGTTCCCGAAAAGGCAAACGTCCGGCTCCTTGTCCCACACGGAAGGTGGCAGCCCGGAAAGCTGTTGCTGGTCTTCACCTTCCCCCTGCAGCCTATTCACAGGCACAACAGGTGTGGGGATCTGTGCTTGCCCAGAGAAGGAACGTCTCACGGTGCGCATCCTCGGCAGAGCCTGTTCCCGAAAAGGCAAACGTCCGGCTCCTTGTCCCACACGGAAGGTGGCAGCCCGGAAAGCTCTTGCTGGTCTTCACCTTCCCCCTGCAGCCTATTCACAGGCACAACAGGTTTTGGGATCTCTGCTTTCCCAGAGAAGGAACATCTCACGGTGCGCATCCTCGGCAGAGCCTGTTCCCGAAAAGGCAAACGTCCGGCTCCTTGTCCCACACGGAAGGTGGCAGCCCTGAAAGCTCTTGCTGGTCTTCACCTTCCCCCTGCAGCCTATTCACAGGCACAACAGGTTTGGGGATCTGTGCTTGCCCAGAGAAGGAACATCTCACGGTGCGCATCCTCGGCAGAGCCTGTTCCCGAAAAGGCAAACGTCCGGCTCCTTGTCCCACACGGAAGGTGGCAGCCCTGAAAGCTGTTGCTGGTCTTCACCTTCCCCCTGCAGCCTATTCACAGGCACAACCGCACTGGGAATCTCTGCTTTCCCAAAGACGCAATCTCTCACGGTGCGCATCCTCGGCAGAGCCTGTTCCCGAAAAGGCAAACGTCCGGCTCCTTGTCCCACACGGAAGGTGGCAGCCCGGAAAGCTGGTGCTGGTCTTCACCTTCCCCCTGCAGCCTATTCACAGGCACAACCGCACTGGGAATCTCTGCTTTCCCAAAGACGCAATCTCTCACGGTGCGCATCCTCGGCAGAGCCTGTTCCCGAAAAGGCAAACGTCCGGCTCCTTGTCCCACACGGAAGGTGGCAGCCCGGAAAGCTGTTGCTGGTCTTCACCTTCCCCCTGCAGCCTATTCACAGGCACAACCGCACTGGGAATCTCTGCTTTCCCAAAGACGCAATCTCTCATGGTGCGCATCCTCGGCAGAGCCTATTCCCGAAAAGGCAAACGTCCGGCTCCTTGTCCCACACAGAAGGTGGCAGCCCGGAAAGCTCTTGCTGGTCTTCACCTTCCCCCTGCAGCCTATTCACAGGCACAACAGGTTTGGGGATCTGTGCTTGCCCAGAGAAGGACCATCTCATGGTGCGCACCCTCTGCAGAGCCTGTTCCCGAAAAGGCAAACGTCCGGCTCCTTGTCCCACACGGAAGGTGGCAGCCCTGAAAGCTCTTGCTAGTCTTCACCTTCCCCCTGCAGCCTATTCACAGGCACAACCGCACTGGGAATCTCTGCTTTCCCAAAGACGCAATCTCTCACGGTGCGCATCCTCGGCAGAGCCTGTTCCCGAAAAGGCAAACGTCCGGCTCCTTGTCCCACACGGAAGGTGGCAGCCCGGAAAGCTGTTGCTGGTCTTCACCTTCCCCCTGCAGCCTATTCACAGGCACAACAGGTTTGGGGATCTGTGCTTGCCCAGAGAAGGAACATCTCACGGTGCGCATCCTCGGCAGAGCCTGTTCCCGAACAGGCAAACGTCCGGCTCCTTGTCCCACACGGAAGGTGGCAGCCCTGAAAGCTCTTGCTGGTCTTCACCTTCCCCCTGCAGCCTATTCACAGGCACAACAGGTTTGGGGATCTGTGCTTGCCCAGAGAAGGAACATCTCACGGTGCGCACCCTCTGCAGAGCCTGTTCCCGAAAAGGCAAACGTCCGGCTCCTTGTCCCACACGGAAGGTGGCAGCCCGGAAAGCTGTTGCTGGTCTTCACCTTCCCCCTGCAGCCTATTCACAGGCACAACAGGATTGGGGATCTGTGCTTGCCCAGAGAAGGAACATCTCATGGTGCGCATCCTCGGCAGAGCCTGTTCCCGAAAAGGCAAACGTCCGGCTCCTTGTCCCACACGGAAGGTGGCAGCCCTGAAAGCTGTTGCTGGTCTTCACCTTCCCCCTGCAGCCTATTCACAGGCACAACAGGATTTGGGATCTCTGCTTTCCCAAAGACGCAATCTCTCACGGTGCGCATCCTCGGCAGAGCCTGTTCCCGAAAAGGCAAACGTCCGGCTCCTTGTCCCACACGGAAGGTGGCAGCCCTGAAAGCTGTTGCTGGTCTTCACCTTCCCCCTGCAGCCTATTCACAGGCACAACCGCACTGGGAATCTCTGCTTTCCCAAAGACGCAATCTCTCACGGTGCGCATCCTCGGCAGAGCCTGTTCCCGAAAAGGCAAACGTCCGGCTCCTTGTCCCACACGGAAGGTGGCAGCCCGGAAAGCTGTTGCTGGTCTTCACCTTCCCCCTGCAGCCTATTCACAGGCACAACAGGTTTGGGGATCTGTGCTTGCCCAGAGACGCAATCTCTCACGGTGCGCATCCTCGGCAGAGCCTGTTCCCGAAAAGGCAAACGTCCGGCTCCTTGTCCCACACGGAAGGTGGCAGCCCGGAAAGCTGTTGCTGGTCTTCACCTTCCCCCTGCAGCCTATTCACAGGCACAACAGGTTTTGGGATCTGTGCTTGCCCAGAGAAGGAACATCTCATGGTGCGCATCCTCGGCAGAGCCTGTTCCCGAAAAGGCAAACGTCCGGCTCCTTGTCCCACACGGAATGTGGCAGCCCTGAAAGCTCTTGCTGGTCTTCACCTTCCCCCTGCAGCCTATTCACAGGCACAACAGGATTTGGGATCTCTGCTTTCCCAAAGACGCAATCTCTCACGGTGCGCATCCTCGGCAGAGCCTGTTCCCGAAAAGGCAAACGTCCGGCTCCTTGTCCCACACGGAAGGTGGCAGCCCTGAAAGCTCTTGCTGGTCTTCACCTTCCCCCTGCAGCCTATTCACAGGCACAACCGCACTGGGAATCCCTGCTTTCCCAAAGACGCAATCTCTCACGGTGCGCATCCTCGGCAGAGCCTGTTCCCGAAAAGGCAAACGTCCGGCTCCTTGTCCCACACGGAAGGTGGCAGCCCGGAAAGCTCTTGCTGGTCTTCACCTTCCCCCTGCAGCCTATTCACAGGCACAACAGGTTTGGGGATCTGTGCTTGCCCAGAGAAGGAACATCTCACGGTGCGCATCCTCGGCAGAGCCTGTTCCCGAAAAGGCAAACGTCTGGCTCCTTGTCCCACACGGAAGGTGGCAGCCCGGAAAGCTGTTGCTGGTCTTCACCTCCCCCCTGCAGCCTATTCACAGGCACAACAGGTTATGGGATCTGTGCTTGCCCAGAGAAGGAACATCACATGGTGCGCATCCTCGGCAGAGCCTGTTCCCGAAAAGGCAAACGTCCGGCTCCTTGTCCCACACGGAAGGTGGCAGCCCGGAAAGCTGTTGCTGGTCTTCACCTTCCCCCTGCAGCCTATTCACAGGCACAACCGCACTGGGAATCTCTGCTTTCCCAAAGACGCAATCTCTCACGGTGCGCATCCTCGGCAGAGCCTATTCCCGAAAAGGCAAATGTCCGGCTCCTTGTCCCACACGGAAGGTGGCAGCCCGGAAAGCTCTTGCTGGTCTTCACCTTCCCCCTGCAGCCTATTCACAGGCACAACAGGTTTGGGGATCTGTGCTTGCCCAGAGAAGGAACATCTCACGGTGCGCATCCTCGGCAGAGCCTGTTCCCGAAAAGGCAAACGTCCGGCTCCTTGTCCCACACGGAAGGTGGCAGCCCTGAAAGCTCTTGCTGGTCTTCACCTTCCCCCTGCAGCCTATTCACAGGCACAACAGGTTTGGGGATCTGTGCTTGCCCAGAGAAGGAACATCTCACGGTGCGCATCCTCGGCAGAGCCTGTTCCCGAAAAGGCAAACGTCCGGCTCCTTGTCCCACACGGAATGTGGCAGCCCGGAAAGCTCTTGCTGGTCTTCACCTTCCCCCTGCAGCCTATTCACAGGCACAACAGGTTTTGGGATCTCTGCTTGCCCAGAGACGCAATCTCTCACGGTGCGCATCCTCGGCAGAGCCTGTTCCCGAAAAGGCAAACGTCCGGCTCCTTGTCCCACACGGAAGGTGGCAGCCCTGAAAGCTCTTGCTAGTCTTCACCTTCCCCCTGCAGCCTATTCACAGGCACAACCGCACTGGGAATCTCTGCTTTCCCAAAGACGCAATCTCTCACGGTGCGCATCCTCGGCAGAGCCTGTTCCTGAAAAGGCAAACGTCCGGCTCCTTGTCCCACACGGAAGGTGGCAGCCCTGAAAGCTGGTGCTGGTCTTCACCTTCCCCCTGCAGCCTATTCACAGGCACAACAGGTTTGGGGATCTGTGCTTGGCCAGAGAAGGAGCATCTCACGGTGCGCATCCTCGGCAGAGCCTGTTCCCAAAAAGGCAAACGTCCGGCTCCTTGTCCCACACGGAAGGTGGCAGCCCTGAAAGCTGTTGCTGGTCTTCACCTTCCCCCTGCAGCCTATTCACAGGCACAACCGCACTGGGAATCTCTGCTTTCCAAGAGACGCAATCTCTCACGGTGCGCATCCTCGGCAGAGCCTGTTCCCGAAAAGGCAAACGTCCGGCTCCTTGTCCCACACGGAAGGTGGCAGCCCGGAAAGCTGTTGCTGGTCTTCACCTTCCCCCTGCAGCCTATTCACAGGCACAACAGGTTTGGGGATCTGTGCTTGCCCAGAGAAGGAACATCTCACGGTGCGCATCCTCGGCAGAGCCTGTTCCCGAAAAGGCAAACGTCCGGCTCCTTGTCCCACACGGAAGGTGGCAGCCCTGAAAGCTCTTGCTGGTCTTCACCTTCCCCCTGCAGCCTATTCACAGGCACAACCGCACTGGGAATCTCTGCTTTCCCAAAGACGCAATCTCTCACGGTGCACATCCTCGGCAGAGCCTATTCCCGAAAAGGCAAACGTCCGGCTCCTTGTCCCACACGGAAGGTGGCAGCCCTGAAAGCTCTTGCTGGTCTTCACCTTCCCCCTGCAGCCTATTCACAGGCACAACAGGTTTTGGGATCTGTGCTTGCCCAGAGAAGGAACATCTCACGGTGCGCATCCTCGGCAGAGCCTGTTCCCGAAAAGGCAAACGTCCGGCTCCTTGTCCCACACGGAAGGTGGCAGCCCGGAAAGCTCTTGCTGCTCTTCACCTTCCCCCTGCAGCCTATTCACAGGCACAACAGGTTTTGGGATCTCTGCTTTCCCAAAGACGCAATCTCTCATGGTGCGCATCCTCGGCAGAGCCTGTTCCCGAAAAGGCAAACGTCCGGCTCCTTGTCCCACACGGAAGGTGGCAGCCCTGAAAGCTCTTGCTGGTCTTCACCTTCCCCCTGCAGCCTATTCACAGGCACAACAGGTTTTGGGATCTCTGCTTTCCCAAAGACGCAATCTCTCACGGTGCGCATCCTCGGCAGAGCCTGTTCCCGAAAAGGCAAACGTCCGGCTCCTTGTCCCACACGGAAGGTGGCAGCCCGGAAAGCTGGTGCTGGTCTTCACCTTCCCCCTGCAGCCTATTCACAGGCACAACCGCACTGGGAATCTCTGCTTTCCCAAAGACGCAATCTCTCACGGTGCGCATCCTCGGCAGAGCCTGTTCCCGAAAAGGCAAACGTCCGGCTCCTTGTCCCACACGGAAGGTGGCAGCCCTGAAAGCTGTTGCTGGTCTTCACCTTCCCCCTGCAGCCTATTCACAGGCACAACAGGTTTTGGGATCTGTGCTTGCCCAGAGAAGGAACATCTCACGGTGCGCATCCTCGGCAGAGCCTGTTCCCGAACAGGCAAACGTCCGGCTCCTTGTCCCACACGGAAGGTGGCAGCCCGGAAAGCTGTTGCTGGTCTTCACCTTCCCCCTGCAGCCTATTCACAGGCACAACCGCACTGGGAATCTCTGCTTTCCCAGAGACGTCATCTCTCACGGTGCGCATCCTCGGCAGAGCCTATTCCCGAAAAGGCAAACGTCCGGCTCCTTGTCCCACACGGAAGGTGGCAGCCCGGAAAGCTGTTGCTGGTCTTCACCTTCCCCCTGCAGCCTATTCACAGGCACAACAGGTTTTGGGATCTGTGCTTGCCCAGAGAAGGAACATCTCACGGTGCGCATCCTCGGCAGAGCCTGTTCCCGAAAAGGCAAACGTCCGGCTCCTTGTCCCACACGGAAGGTGGCAGCCCTGAAAGCTGTTGCTGGTCTTCACCTTCCCCCTGCAGCCTATTCACAGGCACAACAGGTTTTGGGATCTGTGCTTGCCCAGAGAAGGACCATCTCACGGTGCGCACCCTCTGCAGAGCCTGTTCCCGAAAAGGCAAACGTCCGGCTCCTTGTCCCACACGGAAGCTGGCAGCACTGAAAGCTGTTGCTGGTCTTCACCTTCCCCCTGCAGCCTATTCACAGGCACAACAGGTTTTGGGATCTCTGCTTGCCCAGAGACGCAATCTCTCATGGTGCGCATCCTCGGCAGAGCCTGTTCCCGAAAAGGCAAACGTCCGGCTCCTTGTCCCACACGGAAGGTGGCAGCCCGGAAAGCTGTTGCTGGTCTTCACCTTCCCCCTGCAGCCTATTCACAGGCACAACCGCACTGGGAATCTCTGCTTTCCCAAAGACACAATCTCTCACGGTGCGCATCCTCGGCAGAGCCTGTTCCCGAAAAGGCAAACGTCCGGCTCCTTGTCCCACACGGAAGGTGGCAGCCCGGAAAGCTGGTGCTGGTCTTCACCTTCCCCCTGCAGCCTATTCACAGGCACAACAGGTTTGGGGATCTGTGCTTGCCCAGAGAAGGAACATCTCACGGTGCGCATCCTCGGCAGAGCCTGTTCCCGAAAAGGCAAACGTCCGGCTCCTTGTCCCACACGGAAGGTGGCAGCCCGGAAAGCTGTTGCTGGTCTTCACATTCCCCCTGCAGCCTATTCACAGGCACAACAGGTTTGGGGATCTGTGCTTGCCCAGAGAAGGAACATCTCACGGTGCGCACCCTCTGCAGAGACTGTTCCCGAAAAGGCAAACGTCCGGCTCCTTGTCCACACGGAAGGTGGCAGCCCGGAAAGCTGTTGCTGGTCTTCACCTTCCCCCTGCAGTCTATTCACAGGCACAACAGGTTTGGGGATCTGTGCTTGCCCAGAGAAGGAACATCTCACGGTGCGCATCCTCGGCAGAGCCTGTTCCCGAAAAGGCAAACGTCCGGCTCCTTGTCCCACACGGAAGGTGGCAGCCCTGAAAGCTCTTGCTGGTCTTCACCTTCCCCCTGCAGCCTATTCACAGGCACAACAGGTTTTGGGATCTCTTCTTGCCCAGAGACGCAATCTCTCACGGTGCGCATCCTCGGCAGAGCCTGTTCCCGAAAAGGCAAACGTCCGGCTCCTTGTCCCACACGGAAGGTGGCAGCCCTGAAAGCTCTTGCTAGTCTTCACCTTCCCCCTGCAGCCTATTCACAGGCACAACCGCACTGGGAATCTCTGCTTTCCCAAAGACGCAATCTCTCATGGTGCGCATCCTCGGCAGAGCCTGTTCCCGAAAAGGCAAACGTCCGGCTCCTTGTCCCACACGGAAGGTGGCAGCCCTGAAAGCTGTTGCTGGTCTTCACCTTCCCCCTGCAGCCTATTCACAGGCACAACAGGATTTGGGATCTCTGCTTTCCCAAAGACGCAATCTCTCATGGTGCGCATCCTCGGCAGAGCCTGTTCCCGAAAAGGCAAACGTCCGGCTCCTTGTCCCACACGGAAGGTGGCAGCCCGGAAAGCTGTTGCTGGTCTTCACCTTCCCCCTGCAGCCTATTCACAGGCACAACAGGTTTTGGGATCTCTGCTTGCCCAGAGAAGGAACATCTCACGGTGCGCATCCTCGGCAGAGCCTGTTCCCGAAAAGGCAAACGTCCGGCTCCTTGTCCCACACGGAAGGTGGCAGCCCTGAAAGCTCTTGCTGATCTTCACCTTCCCCCTGCAGCCTATTCACAGGCACCACCGCACTGGGAATCTCTGCTTTCCCAAAGACGCAATCTCTCATGGTGCGCATCCTCGGCAGAGCCTGTTCCCGAAAAGGCAAACGTCCGGCTCCTTGTCCCACACGGAAGGTGGCAGCCCGGAAAGCTGTTGCTGGTCTTCACCTTCCCCCTGCAGCCTATTCACAGGCAAAACCGCACTGGGGATCTCTGCTTTCCCAAAGACGCAATCTCTCACGGTGCGCATCCTCGGCAGAGCCTGTTCCCGAAAAGGCAAACGTCCGGCTCCTTGTCCCACACGGAAGGTGGCAGCCCGGAAAGCTGTTGCTGGTCTTCACCTTCCCCCTGCAGCCTATTCACAGGCACAACCGCACTGGGAATCTCTGCTTTCCCAGAGACGCAATCTCTCACGGTGCGCATCCTCGGCAGAGCCTGTTCCCGAAAAGGCAAACGTCCGGCTCCTTGTCCCACACGGAAGGTGGCAGCCCGGAAAGCTCTTGCTGGTCTTCACCTTCCCCCTGCAGCCTATTCACAGGCACAACAGGTTTTGGGATCTGTGCTTGCCCAGAGAAGGAACATCTCACGGTGCGCATCCTCGGCAGAGCCTGTTCCCGAAAAGGCAAACGTCCGGCTCCTTGTCCCACACGGAAGGTGGCAGCCCGGAAAGCTGTTGCTGGTCTTCACCTTCCCCCTGCAGCCTATTCACAGGCACAACAGGTTTTGGGATCTGTGCTTGCCCAGAGAAGGAACATCTCACGGTGCGCATCCTCGGCAGAGCCTGTTCCCGAAAAGGCAAACGTCCGGCTCCTTGTCCCACACGGAAGGTGGCAGCCCTGAAAGCTGTTGCTGGTCTTCACCTTCCCCCTGCAGCCTATTCACAGGCACAACAGGTTTTGGGATCTGTGCTTGCCCAGAGAAGGAACATCTCACGGTGCGCATCCTCGGCAGAGCCTGTTCCCGAAAAGGCAAATGTCCGGCTGCTTGTCCCACACGGAAGGTGGCAGCCCTGAAAGCTCTTGCTGGTCTTCACCTTCCCCCTGCAGCCTATTCACAGGCACAACCGCACTGGGAATCTCTGCTTTCCCAGAGACGCAATCTCTCACGGTGCGCATCCTCGGCAGAGCCTGTTCCCGAAAAGGCAAACGTCCGGCTCCTTGTCCCACACGGAAGGTGGCAGCCCGGAAAGCTGTTGCTGGTCTTCACCTTCCCCCTGCAGCCTATTCACAGGCACAACAGGTTTGGGGATCTGTGCTTGCCCAGAGAAGGAACATCTCACGGTGCGCATCCTCGGCAGAGCCTGTTCCCGAAAAGGCAAACGTCCGGCTCCTTGTCCCACACGGAAGGTGGCAGCCCGGAAAGCTGGTGCTGGTCTTCACCTTCCCCCTGCAGCCTATTCACAGGCACAACAGGTTTGGGGATCTGTGCTTGCCCAGAGAAGGAACATCTCACGGTGCGCATCCTCGGCAGAGCCTGTTCCCGAAAAGGCAAACGTCCGGCTCCTTGTCCCACACGGAAGGTGGCAGCCCGGAAAGCTGTTGCTGGTCTTCACCTTCCCCCTGCAGCCTATTCACAGGCACCACCGCACTGGGAATCTCTGCTTTCCCAAAGACGCAATCTCTCGCGGTGCGCATCCTCGGCAGAGCCTGTTCCCGAAAAGGCAAACGTCCGGCTCCTTGTCCCACACGGAAGGTGGCAGCCCTGAAAGCTGTTGCTGGTCTTCACCTTCCCCCTGCAGCCTATTCACAGGCACAACAGGTTTTGGGATCTCTGCTTTCCCAAGGACGCAATCTCTCACGGTGCGCATCCTCGGCAGAGCCTGTTCCCGAAAAGGCAAACGTCCGGCTCCTTGTCCCACACGGAAGGTGGCAGCCCGGAAAGCTGTTGCTGGTCTTCACCTTCCCCCTGCAGCCTATTCACAGGCACAACAGGTTTGGGGATCTGTGCTTGCCCAGAGAAGGAACATCTCACGGTGCACATCCTCGGCAGAGCCTGTTCCCGAAAAGGCAAACGTCCGGCTCCTTGTCCCACACGGAAGGTGGCAGCCCTGAAGGCTCTTGCTGGTCTTCACCTTCCCCCTGCAGCCTATTCACAGGCACAACAGGTTTGGGGATCTGTGCTTGCCCAGAGAAGGAACATCTCACGGTGCGCATCCTCGGCAGAGCCTGTTCCCGAAAAGGCAAACGTCCGGCTCCTTGTCCCACACGGAAGGTGGCAGCCCTGAAAGCTCTTGCTGGTCTTCACCTTCCCCCTGCAGTCTATTCACAGGCACAACCGCACTGGGAATCTCTGCTTTCCCAAAGACGCAATCTCTCATGGTGCGCATCCTCGGCAGAGCCTGTTCCCGAAAAGGCAAACGTCCGGCTCCTTGTCCCACACGGAAGGTGGCAGCCCTGAAAGCTGGTGCTGGTCTTCACCTTCCCCCTGCAGCCTATTCACAGGCACAACCGCACTGGGAATCTCTGCTTTCCCAAAGACGCAATCTCTCACGGTGCGCATCCTCGGCAGAGCCTGTTCCCGAAAAGGCAAACGTCCGGCTCCTTGTCCCACACGGAAGGTGGCAGCCCTGAAAGCTGGTGCTGGTCTTCACCTTCCCCCTGCAGCCTATTCACAGGCACAACAGGTTTTGGGATCTCTGCTTTCCCAGAGACGCAATCTCTCACGGTGCGCATCCTCGGCAGAGCCTGTTCCCGAAAAGGCAAACGTCCGGCTCCTTGTCCCACACGGAAGGTGGCAGCCCGGAAAGCTGTTGCTGGTCTTCACCTTCCCCCTGCAGCCTATTCACAGGCACAACCGCACTGGGAATCTCTGCTTTCCCAAAGACGCAATCTCTCATGGTGCGCATCCTCGGCAGAGCCTATTCCCGAAAAGGCAAACGTCCGGCTCCTTGTCCCACACAGAAGGTGACAGCCCTGAAAGCTGTTGCTGGTCTTCACCTTCCCCCTGCAGCCTATTCACAGGCACAACAGGTTTGGGGATCTGTGCTTGCCCAGAGAAGGAACATCTCATGGTGCGCACCCTCTGCAGAGCCTGTTCCCGAAAAGGCAAACGTCCGGCTCCTTGTCCCACACGGAAGGTGGCAGCCCGGAAAGCTGGTGCTGGTCTTCACCTTCCCCCTGCAGCCTATTCACAGGCACAACAGGTTTGGGGATCTGTGCTTGCCCAGAGAAGGAACATCTCACGGTGTGCACCCTCGGCAGAGCCTGTTCCCGAAAAGGCAAACGTCCGGCTCCTTGTCCCACACGGAAGGTGGCAGCCCGGAAAGCTGTTGCTGGTCTTCACCTTCCCCCTGCAGCCTATTCACAGGCACAACAGGTTTGGGGATCTGTGCTTGCCCAGAGACGCAATCTCTCATGGTGCGCATCCTCGGCAGAGACTGTTCCCGAAAAGGCAAACGTCCGGCTCCTTGTCCCACACGGAAGGTGGCAGCCCGGAAAGCTGTTGCTGGTCTTCACCTTCCCCCTGCAGCCTATTCACAGGCACAACAGGTTTTGAGATCTCTGCTTTCCCAAAGACGCAATCTCTCACGGTGCGCATCCTCGGCAGAGCCTGTTCCCGAAAAGGCAAACGTCCGGCTCCTTGTCCCACACGGAAGGTGGCAGCCCTGAAAGCTCTTGCTAGTCTTCACCTTCCCCCTGCAGCCTATTCACAGGCACAACCGCACTGGGAATCTCTGCTTTCCCAAAGACGCAATCTCTCACGGTGCGCATCCTCGGCAGAGCCTGTTCCCGAAAAGGCAAACGTCCGGCTCCTTGTCCCACACGGAAGGTGGCAGCCCTGAAAGCTGTTGCTGGTCTTCACCTTCCCCCTGCAGCCTATTCACAGGCACAACAGGTTTGGGGATCTGTGCTTGCCCAGAGAAGGAACATCTCACGGTGCGCATCCTCGGCAGAGCCTGTTCCCGAACAGGCAAACGTCCGGCTCCTTGTCCCACACGGAAGGTGGCAGCCCTGAAAGCTCTTGCTGGTCTTCACCTTCCCCCTGCAGCCTATTCACAGGCACAACAGGTTTGGGGATCTGTGCTTGCCCAGAGAAGGACCATCTCACGGTGCGCACCCTCTGCAGAGCCTGTTCCCGAAAAGGCAAACGTCCGGCTCCTTGTCCCACACGGAAGGTGGCAGCCCTGAAAGCTGTTGCTGGTCTTCACCTTCCCCCTGCAGCCTATTCACAGGCACCACCGCACTGGGAATCTCTGCTTTCCCAAAGACGCAATCTCTCACGGTGCGCATCCTCGGCAGAGCCTGTTCCCGAAAAGGCAAACGTCCGGCTCCTTGTCCCACACGGAAGGTGGCAGCCCTGAAAGCTCTTGCTGGTCTTCACCTTCCCCCTGCAGCCTATTCACAGGCACAACAGGTTTTGGGATCTCTGCTTTCCCAAAGACGCAATCTCTCACGGTGCGCATCCTCGGCAGAGCCTGTTCCCGAAAAGGCAAACGTCCGGCTCCTTGTCCCACACAGAAGGTGGCAGCCCGGAAAGCTCTTGCTGGTCTTCACCTTCCCCCTGCAGCCTATTCACAGGCACAACAGGTTTTGGGATCTGTGCTTGCCCAGAGAAGGACCATCTCATGGTGCGCACCCTCTGCAGAGCCTGTTCCCGAAAAGGCAAACGTCCGGCTCCTTGTCCCACACGGAAGGTGGCAGCCCTGAAAGCTGTTGCTGGTCTTCACCTTCCCCCTGCAGCCTATTCACAGGCACAACAGGTTTTGGGATCTCTGCTTGCCCAGAGACGCAATCTCTCATGGTGCGCATCCTCGGCAGAGACTGTTCCCGAAAAGGCAAACGTCCGGCTCCTTGTCCCACACGGAAGGTGGCAGCCCGGAAAGCTGTTGCTGGTCTTCACCTTCCCCCTGCAGCCTATTCACAGGCACAACAGGTTTTGAGATCTCTGCTTTCCCAAAGACGCAATCTCTCACGGTGCGCATCCTCGGCAGAGCCTGTTCCCGAAAAGGCAAACGTCCGGCTCCTTGTCCCACACGGAAGGTGGCAGCCCTGAAAGCTCTTGCTAGTCTTCACCTTCCCCCTGCAGCCTATTCACAGGCACAACCGCACTGGGAATCTCTGCTTTCTCAAAGACGCAATCTCTCATGGTGCGCATCCTCGGCAGAGCCTGTTCCCGAAAAGGCAAACGTCCGGCTCCTTGTCCCACACGGAAGGTGGCAGCCCTGAAAGCTCTTGCTAGTCTTCACCTTCCCCCTGCAGCCTATTCACAGGCACAACCGCACTGGGAATCTCTGCTTTCCCAAAGACGCAATCTCTCACGGTGCGCATCCTCGGCAGAGCCTGTTCCCGAAAAGGCAAACGTCCGGCTCCTTGTCCCACACGGAAGGTGGCAGCCCGGAAAGCTGGTGCTGGTCTTCACCTTCCCCCTGCAGCCTATTCACAGGCACAACAGGTTTGGGGATCTGTGCTTGCCCAGAGAAGGAACATCTCACGGTGCGCATCCTCGGCAGAGCCTGTTCCCGAACAGGCAAACGTCCGGCTCCTTGTCCCACACGGAAGGTGGCAGCCCTGAAAGCTCTTGCTGGTCTTCACCTTCCCCCTGCAGCCTATTCACAGGCACAACAGGTTTGGGGATCTGTGCTTGCCCAGAGAAGGACCATCTCACGGTGCGCACCCTCTGCAGAGCCTGTTCCCGAAAAGGCAAACGTCCGGCTCCTTGTCCCACACGGAAGGTGGCAGCCCGGAAAGCTGTTGCTGGTCTTCACCTTCCCCCTGCAGCCTATTCACAGGCACCACCGCACTGGGAATCTCTGCTTTCCCAAAGACGCAATCTCTCGCGGTGCGCATCCTCGGCAGAGCCTGTTCCCGAAAAGGCAAACGTCCGGCTCCTTGTCCCACACGGAAGGTGGCAGCCCTGAAAGCTCTTGCTGGTCTTCACCTTCCCCCTGCAGCCTATTCACAGGCACAACAGGTTTGGGGATCTGTGCTTTCCCAAAGACGCAATCTCTCACGGTGCGCATCCTCGGCAGAGCCTGTTCCCGAAAAGGCAAACGTCCGGCTCCTTGTCCCACACGGAAGGTGGCAGCCCGGAAAGCTGTTGCTGGTCTTCACCTTCCCCCTGCAGCCTATTCACAGGCACAACAGGATTTGGGATCTCTGCTTTCCCAAAGATGCAATCTCTCACGGTGCGCATCCTCGGCAGAGCCTGTTCCCGAAAAGGCAAACGTCCGGCTCCTTGTCCCACACGGAAGGTGGCAGCCCGGAAAGCTGTTGCTGGTCTTCACCTTCCCCCTGCAGCCTATTCACAGGCACAACCGCACTGGGAATCTCTGCTTTCCCAAAGACGCAATCTCTCACGGTGCGCATCCTCGGCAGAGCCTATTCCCGAAAAGGCAAACGTCCGGCTCCTTGTCCCACACGGAAGGTGGCAGCCCGGAAAGCTGTTGTTGGTCTTCACCTTCCCCCTGCAGCCTATTCACAGGCACAACAGGTTTTGGGATCTGTGCTTGCCCAGAGAAGGACCATCTCACGGTGCGCACCCTCTGCAGAGCCTGTTCCCGAAAAGGCAAACGTCCGGCTCCTTGTCCCACACGGAAGGTGGCAGCCCGGAAAGCTGTTGCTGGTCTTCACCTTCCCCCTGCAGTCTATTCACAGGCACAACAGGTTTGGGGATCTGTGCTTGCCCAGAGAAGGAACATCTCACGGTGCGCATCCTCGGCAGAGCCTGTTCCCGAAAAGGCAAACGTCCGGCTCCTTGTCCCACACGGAAGGTGGCAGCCCTGAAAGCTCTTGCTGGTCTTCACCTTCCCCCTGCAGCCTATTCACAGGCACAACAGGTTTTGGGATCTCTGCTTGCCCAGAGACGCAATCTCTCACGGTGCGCATCCTCGGCAGAGCCTGTTCCCGAACAGGCAAACGTCCGGCTCCTTGTCCCACACGGAAGGTGGCAGCCCTGAAAGCTGGTGCTGGTCTTCACCTTCCCCCTGCAGCCTATTCACAGGCACAACAGGTTTGGGGATCTGTGCTTGCCCAGAGAAGGACCATCTCACGGTGCGCATCCTCGGCAGAGCCTGTTCCTGAAAAGGCAAACGTCCGGCTGCTTGTCCCACACGGAAGGTGGCAGCCCGGAAAGCTGTTGCTGGTCTTCACCTTCCCCCTGCAGCCTATTCACAGGCACAACAGGTTTGGGGATCTGTGCTTGCCCAGAGAAGGACCATCTCACGGTGCGCACCCTCTGCAGAGCCTGTTCCCAAAAAGGCAAACGTCCGGCTCTTTGTCCCACACGGAAGGTGGCAGCCCTGAAAGCTGTTGCTGGTCTTCACCTTCCCCCTGCAGCCTATTCACAGGCACAACCGCACTGGGAATCTCTGCTTTCCAAGAGACGCAATCTCTCACGGTGCGCATCCTCGGCAGAGCCTGTTCCCGAAAAGGCAAACGTCCGGCTCCTTGTCCCACACGGAAGGTGGCAGCCCGGAAAGCTGTTGCTGGTCTTCACCTTCCCCCTGCAGCGTATTCACAGGCACAACAGGTTTGGGGATCTGTGCTTGCCCAGAGAAGGAACATCTCACGGTGCGCATCCTCGGCAGAGCCTGTTCCCGAAAAGGCAAACGTCCGGCTCCTTGTCCCACACGGAAGGTGGCAGCCCTGAAAGCTCTTGCTGGTCTTCACCTTCCCCCTGCAGCCTATTCACAGGCACAACCGCACTGGGAATCTCTGCTTTCCCAGAGACGCAATCTCTCACGGTGCGCATCCTTGGCAGAGCCTGTTCCCGAACAGGCAAACGTCCGGCTCCTTGTCCCACACGGAAGGTGGCAGCCCTGAAAGCTGTTGCTGGTCTTCACCTTCCCCCTGCAGCCTATTCACAGGCACAACAGGTTTTGGGATCTGTGCTTGCCCAGAGAAGGAACATCTCACGGTGCGCATCCTCGGCAGAGCCTGTTCCCGAACAGGCAAACGTCCGGCTCCTTGTCCCACACGGAAGGTGGCAGCCCGGAAAGCTGTTGCTGGTCTTCACCTTCCCCCTGCAGCCTATTCACAGGCACAACCGCACTGGGAATCTCTGCTTTCCCAAAGACGTAATCTCTCACGGTGCGCATCCTCGGCAGAGCCTATTCCCGAAAAGGCAAACGTCCGGCTCCTTGTCCCACACGGAAGGTGGCAGCCCGGAAAGCTGTTGCTGGTCTTCACCTTCCCCCTGCAGCCTATTCACAGGCACAACAGGTTTGGGGATCTGTGCTTGCCCAGAGAAGGACCATCTCACGGTGCGCACCCTCTGCAGAGCCTGTTCCCGAAAAGGCAAACGTCCGGCTCCTTGTCCCACACGGAAGGTGGCAGCCCTGAAAGCTCTTGCTGGTCTTCACCTTCCCCCTGCAGCCTATTCACAGGCACAACAGGTTTGGGGATCTGTGCTTGCCCAGAGAAGGAACATCTCACGGTGCGCATCCTCGGCAGAGCCTGTTCCCGAAAAGGCAAACGTCCGGCTCCTTGTCCCACACGGAAGGTGGCAGCCCGGAAAGCTGTTGCTGGTCTTCACCTTCCCCCTGCAGTCTATTCACAGGCACAACAGGTTTGGGGATCTGTGCTTGCCCAGAGAAGGAACATCTCACGGTGCGCATCCTCGGCAGAGCCTGTTCCCGAAAAGGCAAACGTCCGGCTCCTTGTCCCACACGGAAGGTGGCAGCCCTGAAAGCTCTTGCTGCTCTTCACCTTCCCCCTGCAGCCTATTCACAGGCACAACAGGTTTTGGGATCTCTGCTTGCCCAGAGACGCAATCTCTCACGGTGCGCATCCTCGGCAGAGCCTGTTCCCGAACAGGCAAACGTCCGGCTCCTTGTCCCACACGGAAGGTGGCAGCCCGGAAAGCTGTTGCTGGTCTTCACCTTCCCCCTGCAGTCTATTCACAGGCACAACAGGTTTGGGGATCTGTGCTTGCCCAGAGAAGGAACATCTCACGGTGCGCATCCTCGGCAGAGCCTGTTCCCGAAAAGGCAAACGTCCGGCTCCTTGTCCCACACGGAAGGTGGCAGCCCTGAAAGCTCTTGCTGGTCTTCACCTTCCCCCTGCAGCCTATTCACAGGCACAACAGGTTTTGGGATCTCTGCTTGCCCAGAGACGCAATCTCTCACGGTGCGCATCCTCGGCAGAGCCTGTTCCCGAACAGGCAAACGTCCGGCTCCTTGTCCCACACGGAAGGTGGCAGCCCTGAAAGCTGTTGCTGGTCTTCACCTTCCCCGGGCAGCCTAGTCACAGGCACAACCGCACTGGGAATCTCTGCTTTCCCAAAGATGCAATCTCTCACGGTGCGCATCCTTGGCAGAGCCTGTTCCCGAAAAGGCAAACGTCCGGCTCCTTGTCCCACACGGAAGGTGGCAGCCCTGAAAGCTGGTGCTGGTCTTCACCTTCCCCCTGCAGCCTATTCACAGGCACAACAGGTTTGGGGATCTGTGCTTGCCCAGAGAAGGAACATCTCACGGTGCGCATCCTCGGCAGAGCCTGTTCCCGAAAAGGCAAACGTCCGGCTCCTTGTCCCACACGGAAGGTGGCAGCCCGGAAAGCTGTTGCTGGTCTTCACATTCCCCCTGCAGCCTATTCACAGGCACAACAGGTTTGGGGATCTGTGCTTGCCCAGAGAAGGACCATCTCACGGTGCGCATCCTCGGCAGAGCCTGTTCCTGAAAAGGCAAACGTCCGGCTGCTTGTCCCACACGGAAGGTGGCAGCCCGGAAAGCTGTTGCTGGTCTTCACCTTCCCCCTGCAGCCTATTCACAGGCACAACAGGTTTGGGGATCTGTGCTTGCCCAGAGAAGGACCATCTCACGGTGCGCACCCTCTGCAGAGCCTGTTCCCAAAAAGGCAAACGTCCGGCTCTTTGTCCCACACGGAAGGTGGCAGCCCTGAAAGCTGTTGCTGGTCTTCACCTTCCCCCTGCAGCCTATTCACAGGCACAACCGCACTGGGAATCTCTGCTTTCCAAGAGACGCAATCTCTCACGGTGCGCATCCTCGGCAGAGCCTGTTCCCGAAAAGGCAAACGTCCGGCTCCTTGTCCCACACGGAAGGTGGCAGCCCGGAAAGCTGTTGCTGGTCTTCACCTTCCCCCTGCAGCGTATTCACAGGCACAACAGGTTTGGGGATCTGTGCTTGCCCAGAGAAGGAACATCTCACGGTGCGCATCCTCGGCAGAGCCTGTTCCCGAAAAGGCAAACGTCCGGCTCCTTGTCCCACACGGAAGGTGGCAGCCCTGAAAGCTCTTGCTGGTCTTCACCTTCCCCCTGCAGCCTATTCACAGGCACAACCGCACTGGGAATCTCTGCTTTCCCAGAGACGCAATCTCTCACGGTGCGCATCCTTGGCAGAGCTTGTTCCCGAACAGGCAAACGTCCGGCTCCTTGTCCCACACGGAAGGTGGCAGCCCTGAAAGCTGTTGCTGGTCTTCACCTTCCCCCTGCAGCCTATTCACAGGCACAACAGGTTTTGGGATCTGTGCTTGCCCAGAGAAGGAACATCTCACGGTGCGCATCCTCGGCAGAGCCTGTTCCCGAACAGGCAAACGTCCGGCTCCTTGTCCCACACGGAAGGTGGCAGCCCGGAAAGCTGTTGCTGGTCTTCACCTTCCCCCTGCAGCCTATTCACAGGCACAACCGCACTGGGAATCTCTGCTTTCCCAAAGACGTAATCTCTCACGGTGCGCATCCTCGGCAGAGCCTATTCCCGAAAAGGCAAACGTCCGGCTCCTTGTCCCACACGGAAGGTGGCAGCCCGGAAAGCTGTTGCTGGTCTTCACCTTCCCCCTGCAGCCTATTCACAGGCACAACAGGTTTGGGGATCTGTGCTTGCCCAGA